>NC_072005.2:2110000-2362500 GCF_028885655.2 Pongo abelii | reverse complement strand
TGGGCTCCTGCTTTTTTCCCAGCCGGGGGGAACGGGCCCTTTGACCGCCCTGCCCGGCCCTGTGCAATTCACCAGCTGTTGACTTTTAAAAGAAAAACAAACCTCATGACGTGCGTTAAGGTCTGTTTACTACCTGTCGCTTTGCAGAGAGCCGCGTCATGATGGTTTATCTCAGTGTGACATTTTAATCTGATGTCTTTCGAGTTGTCCTCAGGGAGCTGATTAGGATGAAAAGGCCAGTTGCAATTCAGCCGGACTCTCCCAGTGCACAAAAAACATTGTCACCAGTCCCCGGCCACCCTCTCACGCCCCCACCAAGCTTAGGAAAATAGTTTGTGCTCAAGGGACTTGCTAGGTTTCTAAGCAGCCTGTGAAGTGCTGTATTTCTGCTGCACAAATTGTACCCGGGGACCTTTTACACCAGAGCAGGCCGTTTGCAAATAGAGAGATGGTTTTTCTTCTCTTGCTCCAATCTGGATGCTTTTCATTTCCTTTTCATGCCCAGTTGCCCTGGCTTGAATTTGCAGTAACGATACTGAATAGAAACAGTGAGAGTGGTCACCCTTATCTTGTTCTTGTTCTTTCTTTCTTTCTTTTTTTTTTCTTTTTTGAGACGGAGTCTCGCTTTGTCGCCCAGGCTGGAGTGCAGCGGCACTATCTCGGCTCACTGCAAGCTCTGCCTCCCGTGTTCACGCCATTCTCCTGCCTCAGCCTCCTGAGTAGCTGGGACTACAGGCGCCTGCCACCATGCCCGGCTGATTTTTTGCATTTTTAGTAGAGACGGGGTTTCACCGTGTTAGCCAGGATGGTCTCGATCTCCTGACCTCGTGATCCTCTCGCCTTGGCCTCCCAAAGTGCTGGGATTACAGGCGTGAGCCACCGCGCCCAGCCTCTTTATTTTCTTTCCTTCCTTCTTTCCTTCCTTCCTTCTCTCTCTCTCTCTTTCTTTTCTTGAGATTAGAGTCTTGCTATGTCACCCAGGCTGGAGTGCAGTGGCACGATCTTGGCTCACTGCAACCTCTGCCTCCCAGGTTCAAGTGATTCTCCTACCTCAGCCTCCCAGGTAGCTCCTGGAGGCTGAGACAGTGTCCCCCTCCCTTCCATGCTTCCACAGTCGGTGTGATGCTGCCTCGAGTTACAGCTTTTTGTGAACTGCGTGAGGCCCGGGTGACTCAGCAGCCCAGGCCTGCCTCCCCTTTGAAGCCCGTTTGTGGCCGTTACAAGGTGGCTGCCTGCATACCGACCCCTGCGCTGGCGCCGGCTGTTGTCCTCACTGGCTGGAGCCTCTGCCATCCCAGGCGCTAGATCTCACAGCTCCTTTGGGTCCCAGGAACTTTCCCAGCCCCTTGCAGCTGCATCTCAGCAGCTGTGATTCTCATCAGAAGACATTGTGCCCGGGGAGCCCTCTGTCCTTCCGTCCAGGACCTGAGAGCGTGGGTGAGCTTCCCTGGCAGAGGAAGCAACGCAGGGCACGCAGGTGAGGTCGGAGGGACAGGAGAGACCCCTGGGTCTGCATCTGGGAATGGTTCGGTCCAGGCAGAGACCCTAGAGCCAAATGCTCAGGGACGATCTGGTGATTCTGTGCAGGTCACATCCTCCCGGTGTCTTCTTGCTGCTGCAGCTCTCCGTGGTGAAACCTCCAACCCAGGGGTCCTAACCTGCGGCTGCTCCTAGCCCCTGGGGGACATCGGGTGACGTCCGGGGCCAAAAATTCGCTGGGTGTGGTGTCGCGCGGTAGTGGATGCCAGGATTCTCCACTGTCATTCTGTCATTATGATTTCAAGGTGAAATTCTTTTTTTTTTTTTAGATGGAGTCCCGCTCTGTCACCCAGGCTGGAGTGCAGTGGTGCAATCTCGGCTCACTGCAACCTCCGCCTCCCTGGCTCAAGCGATTCTCCTGCCTCAGCCCCCCAAGTAGCTGGGACTACAGGTGCATGACACCACACCCGGCTAATTTTTGTATTTTTAGTAGAGACGGGGTTTCACCATGTTGGCCAGGCTGGTTTCAAACTCCTGACCTCAAATAATCCACCCACCTCGGCCTCTCAAAGTACTGGGATTACAGTCGTGTTCAAAGTACTGGGATTACAGGCGTGAGCCACCGCACCCGGCCAAGGTGACACTCTACTGGATCTATACACGATATTCACTCTGAGTTCCCACTGAGGGATGCTTGTGTGCGTGTGTGTGTAAATTCTACCTCCTTTTTCACTTGAGCCCTTGGCTATCAAATGTCAGGG
This sequence comes from Pongo abelii, assembly GCF_028885655.2. Taxonomy (NCBI): domain Eukaryota; kingdom Metazoa; phylum Chordata; class Mammalia; order Primates; family Hominidae; genus Pongo; species Pongo abelii. Next base: position 2,360,260 of record NC_072005.2, on the reverse strand, counting down.
CTGGGATTTGCCCTCATTTCCAGAGTCTGTGAGTGTCCTTCCCTCCCCATCCTTCCCTTTCAGCCTCACCTGAGCTCTTGGGGGACCGAGGTCACAGCAGCTTGTCTAGCCCCGCTGGCTCCCAGCTCCCCAAGCCAGACGCACCATCCCGTGTTCCCCATTTGCAGCCCTCGCTTTGAATTTATGGGCCTGCTGAGTGGAATGGGAAACTCATCAGGGAGTGTGAAAGTCACTCTAGAAGGTGGGAATGCCAGCAGCCACCAGCCCCCAGCACCTGCACCAACAAGGGGTCTTGCCACACAGCTTGGGCGGGGGCGGGCAAAGCTGGAGGGTGGGGCAGTGGAAGGTGGGAGCTCTTGGTCCTCCCCGATCTCACCCCATCATGACAGCTGCAGGACTGTGCTGAGCCAGCCCTGGTTCCACAAGTCTACAAAGCGGGTGAGAGGCCCGTTTATCATCATCAAAATCGTACAACTTTATGTTTACAAAAGTAACACTGGCTTGTTGCTAAAAATTTTTTTCAGAAAACACATAAAGGTTTAAAGAAAAATATCCTTAGGACAGTTTTCCAGAGGGAGATTTGCTTACAAGAACAGTTATTCCAATGTCTTCCACCCACTGTCTGCTAGTCCATGATTTATCACACCTTGACCATCCCTGGATATTATCTATTTTTTAAAAATACGTGCCAGTTAGACCAAGTGGTTCATGCCTCTATTCTCAGCACTTTGGGAGGCTGAGGCAGGAGGATTGCTTGAGCCCAGGAGTTTGAGACCAACCTGGGCAACATAGCAAGACTCCATCTCTACAAAAAAATTTAACAATTTGGCCGGGCACAGTGGCTCATGCCTATAATCCCAGCACTTTGGGAGGCCGAGGTGGGCAGATCACTTGAGGTCAAGAGATCGAGACCATCCTGGCCAACATGGTGAAACCCCATCTCTACTAAAAATACAAAAAATAGCTGGGCGTGGTGGCTTGCACCTGCAGTCCTAGCTACTCAGGAAGCTGAGGCAGGAGAATTGCTTGAACGTGGCACGTGGAGGTTGCAGTGATCCAAGATCATGTCACTGCACTCCAGCCTGAGTGACAGAGCGAGACTCCGTCTCAAAAAAAAAAAAAAAATTAACAATTAGCCAGCCATGGTGGCATACACCTGTAGTCCCAGCTACTTGGAAGGTGAAGGTAGGGGGATCCCTTGAGCCCAGGAAGTCCAGGCTGCAGTGAGGCATGATTGCACCACTGCACTCGAGCCTGGGCAACAGAGCAAGACCTTGTCTCAAAAAAAAAAAATTGTCATTTAAAGGCTAAAAGTAACAGCTCATTGTATGATCTATAATCTTTTTTATTACTGGAGAGCTTGAAATTTTTCATAATGAACATTTATAATGCTTTTTGTGGATTATGTTCACTTTTAACAATTTTATTTTTTACATTTTGAGATAATTTGTGAATTATAGAAGAGGTACAAAAATAGTACAGAGTGTTCCCTTACACCTTTCATCCAGCTTCCCATTGGCTGACATCTTCCATAACTAAAGAACATTTATCACCACTAAAAAAATCAACCTTGCTACAATATTAAGTATAGGGCTGATTCAAATTTCATCCTTTTTTCCATTTCCATGTGCTTTTGTGTTCCATGATCTGATCCAGGATCCCACTTTTATTAAGCTGGTTTGTTCATTTTTTTATTGATCTGTTGGAGATCTTTATATATTAAGGACCTCAACTTTTTGTCTCTCGTCCCTTTGGCAAAGTATTTCCATTTTGCTTTTTCACTTTGGTGATGACTTCAAGAGATGGGTGGTAGGTGACATAGGGTGATGCTGGCACCCTGGCTTAAAGCGAGGGTTATAGGGCACAGGCTGCATGCCAAACCTCCACAAACTGTTCTCACCTCCCCGTCCCCTCCCAGACATTCTCTGTTTCTCTAACACAAATTGAGCAACTGGCTACTTGTCACCTTGTGAAACCTTGATATTTTATTCCACAAAGTTGTGCCTATCTTGAGTAGAGCCTACACCTTAGACCATAACACGGTTCATGCATTGTTCCAACACCTGTTGGGTGATGCAGCGTGAATGGGGCCTGGCCAGGCATCTTGTTGAGGAACATGTCACAATGTCCCCACCCTCGAGGAGATGGGGAGGTGTCCCATCCCTGCAGGGTGGGGTGAAAACCCGTGCAGAAGTGGGCATTGGGAGTGCAGCCAGGAGCTTGGCTGCAGGCGTCCTGGCTGCAGACACAGCTTTGCTGCTGTGTTTGGTAAATAACACCAGGGACCAGGGAGGGGGCCCCCACGTCCCACCCCACAGCCTCAGACCTGTTCTCACCCCCCTGTGGTTTGGGAACTCAGTATCTCTGCTGACCCCTCCCGGGCGATTTGCAAGTGAAGGAATTGACTGCTGGTGCTCCTGGCCACCTAGAGACACTCTCCCCTCCCCACCCCCCCCCCCCACCCCCGTCAGTCTGTCACCCAGGCCTCTGGGCACTTTTAGACAAACTCTGTTGAGGGAGGGGAGAGGAGGAAGCAGAAAGCAGAGATTAATCACTTTCAGGCTGGGCCTGCAGCGAAGGCACTTCTAGTGAGGGACATCATAGTGCATTTTCCCACAGAGTTCATGGAAGTCTTTCTTGAGGCCTGATGTGGGGGGAAGACGAGGGAAGAAGACACCGGTCTCTGCCTCAACAACCAGGCAGAGGCCGGGCACGGTGGCCCACGCCTGTAATCCCAACACTCTGGGAGGCCGAGGCAGGTGGAGCGTCTAGGATCAGGAGTTCAAGACCATCCTGGCCAGCATGGTGAAACCCCGTCTCTACTAAAAATACAAAAATTAGCCGGGCGTAGTGGCGCAGACCTGTAATCCCAGCTACTTGGGAGGCTGAGACATAAGAATCGCTTAAACCTGGGAGGCGGAGCTTGCAGTGAGTCGTGATTGCACCACTGCCCTCCAGCCTGAGAGACAGACCGAGACTCTCTCTCAAAAAAAAAGTAAAAATTAACTGGGCTTGGCACCTGTAGTCCCAGCTACTTGGGAGGCTGAGTGAGAAGGATCCCTTGAGGCCAAGAGTTTGAGGCTGCAGTGAGCTGTGATTGCACCACTGAACTCCAGCCTGGGTAACAGCAAGACCTTGTCTCTAAAATAAAATAAAACAGAACCAGGCACAGAGCTGGGCACGCCTGCAATCTCAGCACTTTGGGAGGTCAAGGCGGGTGGATCCCCTGAGGTCAGGAGTTTGAGACCAGCCTGGCTAACATGGCAAAACCTCGTCTCTACTAAAAATACAAAAATTAGCTGGACATGGTGGAGCGCACCTGTAGTCCCAGCTACTTGGGAGGCCGAGGCAGGAGACTCTCTTGAAACCAGGAGGCGGAGGTTGCAGTGAGCCAAGATCACACCACTGCACTCCAGCCTAGGCAACAGAGTGAGACTCAGTCTCAAAAAAAAAAAAAAAAAAAAAAAATAGAACCAGGCAGAGAGCAGCAGGGCTGCATCCTATCCCTGCCCCTTAGACAGAGAGGCATGAAGGGGTGAGCAGGCCAGGCCGGGACCAATGTCGGGGGCCAGGACTGGGACTGGTGGGGTTGGCAGGGCTCACTCAGCTGCGTGTGTGGGCCCTGACCCCTGGGCACACCTGCATTCCCCTGCCCTGGGAGTTCCTCCAGTGTTTATTGAGTGGGTCCTCTGGGACGGGCCCTGGGGAGGGGGGGTGCAACGTTTTTTTTTTAAATTCCCAGTGGATTCTGGCCAGGTGTCCCAGGAGGACACAAGCTGAGAGACACCTGTGCCCCCAGAACTGGAGGAGGCAGAAAGCATCCTCCCCTGGAGCCTCTGGAGGGAGCACAGGCTTGCAGACCCCATGATTTTGGACTTCTGGCCTCCAGAACTGGGAGATGATCCATGTCTGTGGTTTTAAGACCCCCCCCAGTCCCCCATTTGTGGCACTTTCTTACGGCAGCCCCAGGACACCCATCCACAGAGTTCCTGGGAAGTGGGGATGTCAGGCCCATCATCTGCATGTCTGGCAACCAGAAAGGCCCCTGTCCATGGGGGTGCATCCCCTGCTCCCCGCATTTCTGCCAAAGCCCCTTCGGTCGGCAGCTTGTCCTTGCGTGTCCCTGAGGAAGGTGACCAGCAGGCGGAGCTGCTGCCCAGCGGCGGCCGTCCCCGCACCCTCCTCCCTCCTCTTGTTACCATAAACACTTGGAGACCTCAGAGGAAAACACTCAAGGATTCCCAACTGCCAGGGCTGTGTGCTCAGGGCTTCAGAGGCACGCATAGGGAGCGCCCTTTCCTGCACCCGCCCTGTTGACTCTGCTATCTTCCCAGTCGCCCGGCTTCCCGGGGCAGCCTGATGGCCAGGGTGCAGGTCTGGGTGGGTGCCAGGTGCCTGCACTCCCACCCGCCCCGGCCACCCTGAGCTGCAGGACACAGAGACCTGGACGGGAGCCAGCCATGCTGGGAGTGGCCTCAACTCTGGGTTACGCTGGGGCAGTGAAATTTCAAAACAAACTTAGCCACATGGTCCGAGTCAGGTGTGTCCGGGTGACCCCTGTCCAGACCTTGGCGTCTGGACCTGCCTGGCCAGGGGCACCCATCCCGCAGATGCTGAGGCGGAGCCCCAGATCACGGGACCCTCTGCTGCAGGCACCGGCGGGGCGGGCTGCCAGGGCCGGAGACAGCAATGTGCATTCTTGGGATGTTTTTTCGTTTAACCGTCTCTCCCTCTCCCAGCCATTTCCTGGCCTCTCGCAGACAAGCGACGGACAAGCAGGTCTGGCGCCGGGCCACGCTGGTGGTTTTCCATGCCGGGGGTCAGTCTGGGATCCACATCCCCACAGCTCGGCCCCTGGGGGGGCCAGGAGCCAGGGGTTTGAGGCCCCGATCCACCCCTTCCCAGCTCTGTGACCTTAAAATCCTTTAGCATGGGTTTCCCTACTTGCACATGTTAACATTTGGAAGCTGATGATTCTTGGTCTCGGGGTGTTGGGGGGTTTCTGGCAGGGAGTGGGTGGAGGCCGGAGACACTGCTCAGCGCCCTGCAGTGCCCAGGACGGCCCCACCCCAGAGAGAAGGATCCAGCCCCAATGTCCACAGGGCTGAGGGGGAGAGACCCTGCTGAAAAGAAGCTGCAAACAAGTGCTTTTCTGCCCAGCTTCTCCGGACCGGTTATCGATGAAACCTGTGGCTACCGGCCATTGAGCCCAGCCCCTGGGCGGGCGTTGCTCGTGAATTCCTTAGGCCCTGCAGGACGGGCAATCTCTCGCTCATGGCTGCAGCACCGTTTTCTGTTGATTTATTTATATTCTGCCTCATTCCACGAAGGAGCGAAGCAAGCATTCAGGAAGAGATTCAATCAAATAGAAAACTGCAAATAGCTTCCTAAGATAGAGTAGAGGACAGGGCGAGTCAGGAGTCGGCACTAGGCTGCCCTCGGTCCCCTGGGTCCCGTATTGGGTTCCCTGAGGTTCCCCGGCTCTAACAGGGGATTCGTCCCAGCTCTGCCTACGCTACCTGCGTCTCAGCAAATCTCTGAGCCTCAAAGCCCTCAGAGACCCTCAAAGCCTCTAAGAATCAGCACCCTCTATGATGTCACAATGCTGAATAAGACAAGCATGTAGCCGGGCGCGGTGGCTCCCGCCTTTAATCTCAGCACTTTGGGAGGCCAAGGTGTGAGGATCGCTTGAGCCCAAGAGTTCAAGACCAGCCTGGGCAACAGCGAGACCTCCGTCTCTACAAAAAAAAAAAAAAAAAAAAGAATTAGCCGGGCGTGGTGGTGCACACCTGTGGTCCCAGCTACTCGAGGGGCTGAGGTGGGAGGATCTGGAGCCTGGGAGGTCGAGGCTGCAGTGAGCTGTGATTGCGCCATTGCACTCCAACCTGGGTGACAGCAAGACTTCATCTCAAAAAAAAAAAAAAAGATGGAAAATAACACCATAACATTTTATATAGGGATGTTCTACATTTTCTTTTTAGATTTATTCCTCAATATAAATATGTAGCAAATGTTTACATGCATATATAATATGTAAAATATTACACTGATTTTTTTTTTTTTTTTTTTTTGAGATGGAGTCTCGCTCTGTCACCCAGGCTGGAGTGCAGTGGCGTGATCTCGGCTCACTGCAACCTCCGCCTCCTGGCTGAAAGCGATTCTCCTGCCTCAGCCTCCCAAAGTGCTAGGATTATAGGCGTGAGCCACCACGCCCGGCCAGAAGACTCTAGCTTAGCAGAGTCCTGGGAAGACACTCCCCTGCTGGTTCCTGGTATGAAGAAGTGAGCGGTGCATTGTGAGAAGGCCCGAGGAGGGTCTGGTAGCTAGGACCCAAGGGCGGCCCCTAGGAGCTGGGAGTGAGTGTCCCCCAGGCAACAGCCAGCAAGGAAACAGGGACCCCGGTCCTACAACCACAGGGAGGCAAATGGTGCCAACAGCCTGAGGGAATGCTGGATGAGGAGCCTTCCCTGGGTGAGCCTTGGATGAGACACAACCCTGGCCAACACCCAGACTGCAGCCCTGGGGGTACCCTGAGCAGAGGCCCTGGCTTGGCTGTTCCCGGACTCCTGACCCCACAAACCGTGATGTACTAAGTGGATGGTGTTGGAAGCCGCCACACGGATGGCGATTGGTTATGCAACACAGAGACTGAGCTTACTGCCCCACAGCCCCAGCCTGCGAGGTGGACCTTGTCCTGATCCTGCCAACAGGAATACAAAGACTTACTGGAACTTTGCACACGGGATAGCCCTGGTGACTCACGTAGCGTGAATGAGTTAAGAGCAAATTCAGGCTGGGCGCAGAGGCCCACGCCTGTAATCCCGGCACTTTTGGGAGGCTGAGGTGGGAGGATCACTCGATCCCAGGAGTTTGAGACCAGCCTGGGCCACATAGCGAGACCCTGTCTTTAGAACAAATTTTAAAAATTAGCCAGGGTGGTGCTGCGCTTGTGTAGTCTTAGCTACTCAGGAGGCCGAGGCAGGAGGATCGCTTGCATTCAGGAGTTTGAGACCAGCCTGGGCCACCCAGGGAGACCCCACCTGTAAAAAAAAAGTTTTAAAAATTACCCAGATGTGGTGGTGTGCTCCTGTAGTCCCAGCTACTCACGAGGCGAGGTGGGAGGATCACTTGAGCCCAGGAGGTCAAGGCTGCAGTGAGCTGTGATTGCACCACTGTACTCAGCCTGAGCAGTGAAGCAAGACCCTGTTTCTTAAATAAATAAATAAATAAATAATAAAATAAAAAAGACCAAGTTTAGTTCCCAAGGGTTCCTGGTTTCCCAGACGTGTGAGGGCGGCCAGCAGCTGCTGCAGTGCCTGTCCCCGGCCTGCCACGGCCCACCCTGTCCTCCCTGGGGTCAGCAAGCATCCAGGGACCACGGTGAACTCTGGGAGGGAGTGGGTCAGCCCCACCCAGGGCGGATTCCCAGCACACCGTGTGCAGGCCTGGGTCGAAGGGTTCTGCTGGAATCGACCCGGCGTGTTTGTTTTTGCTGCGGTCCCCTGGGGCCGTCCGGGCTGCACGCCTGCACGTCATCCGAGGCCGCCCCACTGCGGTGGGTTGGGAAACTCAGTCTTGGAGCCCGCCAGCCTCACAACTCCTGCTCTGGGAGCACGTGCCTGTGCCGCATGTGTCTGTGTGTGTGTGTGTCTGCATGCGTCTGTGTGTCTGGTTCTGCGTGTGTCTGTGTGTGTGTCTGCATGTCTGTCTGCGTGTACCTGTGTGTGATCGTGTGTCTGTGTGTGTCTGCGTGTGCCTGTGGGTCTGCATGTGTCTGCCCTCGTGTGTCTGTATGTGCGTCTGTATGTGCCTGTGTGTCTGCGTATGCCTGCGTCTGCCTGCGTGTGCCTGGGTCTGCGTGTGTCTGTGTGTGCCTGCGTGTGCCTGCGTGTGTCTGTGTGTGCCTGCGTGTCTGCGTATGCCTGCGTCTGCCTGCGTCTGCCTGCGTGTGCCTGCGTGTCTGCATATACCTGCGTGTGCCTGCGTGTGCCTGCGTGTGTCTGCGTGTGCCTGCACATCTGAGTATGTCTGCGTGTGCCTGCGTGTGTCTGTGTGTGCCTGCGTGTCTGAGTGTGTCTGCGTGTGCCTGCGTGTCTGAGTATGTCTGCATGTGTCTGCGTGTGCCTGCGTGTCTGCGTGTGCCTGCATGTCTGAGTGTGCCTGCGTGTGCCTGCCTGTGCCTGCGTGTGTCTGGGTGTCTGCGTGTGCCTGCGTGTCTGAGTGTGTCTGCATGTGCCTGCGTGTGTCTGCATATGTCTGCGTGTCCACACGCCCTGAGGAGGCGCCCGTTCTGCTTTGTGCACTTCCCCGGAGTTTTCCAGATCAGTCCCAAAGGATGCCCAAAAAGACTAGAGCTGGGCACTGTGGCTCACACCCATAATCACAGCAGTTTGAGAGGCCAAGGCAGGAGGATTGCTTGAACCCAGTAGTTCCTGGCAACAGCAAGTCCCCGTCTCTACAAAAAAAAATTTAAAATTAGCTGGATAGGCTGGTGCAAACCTGTGGTCCTAGCTACTCCGGAGGCTGAGGTGGGAGGATGGCTCGAGCCCAGGAGGTCCAGGCTGCAGTGAGCTATGATGGTGCCACTGCACTCCAGCCTGGGCAATAGAGCAAGACCCCGTCTAAAAAAAAAAAGAAAGAAAGAAAAAAAGGAAAGAAAAAGAAAAAAGAAAGAGAGACTCCAACCAGCCTTTCTTCCCTGGTTCCCTGAGAGCTCAGAGATAACCACTGTGCCCCTAAAGCCTAACAGCAGCTGGAGCTGACAGCCTTTCACAGGGCCTGCCAGCAGCCTTGGAGGAACCACGAGCCCATTTAACAGGCAGGACACTGAGGCTCAGATAATAAGTGCGGTTTCGGACAAGAGCAGGAGAGGAGGTGGAGAAACAGACCCTTGTGCGTGGCTGGTGGGGATGGAACAAGGCCCAGCCTGGCGGCTTCTCACATGGTAAACATGGAATTACCATAGGGCCCAGCAATCCCACTCCTGGGCATAGACCCCACAGAACTGACAGCAGGTACTGAAACAGGTGCTTGCACACACAAGTGCACAGCGGCACAATTCCCAACAGCCCCAGGGTGGAAGCTACCCCAGGCGCCCATCAGTGGATAAACACGGCATGGTCCAGCCAGACAGTGGAATATTACGCAGCCATGAAAAGGATGGGAATCCAGATACGGGCTACAGCGTGGACGAACCTGAAGGACCTCACGCTCAGTGAGAGGAACCAGACACAAAAGGACCTATCCTGTGTGATCCCACTCCTGGGAAGTCCCCAGAGTCGTAAGATTCACAGAGACAGGAAGTAGGATGGGTGAGTGCCAGGGGCTGGGGAGGGGGACAGGGAGTGAGTGTTTCATGGGACAGAGTTTCAGTTTGGGAAGAGGAGAAAGTCCTGGAGAGGATGGTGGTGATGGCGGCACAACATTGTAGTGAGAAAAGAGACAGGGAGAGGAAGGGCTGAAAGTCAACCCCAAGCCCCGTCTTCCGGCTCCAGCGTCATATGAGATGCGTGTTTCTGCGGCCTCACCGTTGAGTTTGAAGGTGTGATGTCAGAACGCAGGCCCAGCAGGGACCCCCCCCGGGAGATGGTGGGGGTGGCTGGCAGGGCAGGTTTCACCTGGACTGCACCAGCCCAGGTGTGACGGGCTCTGGGCCAGACCCAGGCACCCAAGGTGAGAAGGCAGCATCTCTCGTCTCTGGATACCCAGGCCTCCCTGAGGCGGCAGAACTCCGGCCGTACCTCGCAGCAGCTGGTCCGTGGCGCCCACGGTATGTCCCATTCATGCAGTGCCTTTCCGGCCTCTTCCAGAAAGAATTCAATTTGCCCCTTCACATATGACCATGGGAGGGAAATGCCAATCCCACTTGTATTGTTTGTTTGTTTTTGTTTCAAGACGCAGTCTTGCTCTGTCACCCAGGCTGGAGTGCAGTGGCGTGATCTCGGCTCACTGCAACCTCCGCCTCCCGGGTTCAAGCGATTGTCCTGCCTCAGCCTCCCGAGTAGCTGGGATTACAGGCACCCACGACCACGCCTGGCTAATTTTTGTATTTTTAGTAGAGACGGGGTTTCGCCATGAACAAGACTCTTAACTCTTTCCCCATGTTGACCAGGCTGGTCTCAAACTCCTGACCTCAGGTGATCCGCCCACCTCGGCCTCCCAAACTGCTGGGATTACAGGCATGAGCCACCTCCCCCAGCCCCAATCCCACTTTTAGATCATTCTCCACAGACAGCGCAGAAGCAGCTTGTCCAAGGCCACGCAGCTGTGAAGGGACAGGACACAGACAAGATCTTAAGTCTTCTAGCCGCTTCCCTCAGACTAGCCCCGCCTCCTCCATCAGTGCAGAAACATGGTGGGGGAGTGGGCTCGGAACTGTGGTCCTCTCAATACCTATTTCATGAAGGAAGCCAGGCCAGGTGTGGAGGCTCAGGCCTGTAATCCCAGCACTTTGGGAGGCCGAGGCGGGCAGATCACCTGAGGTTGGGAGTTCGAGACCATCCTGGCTAATATGGTGAAACCCCGTCTCTACTAAAAATACAAAAAATTAGCCGGGTGTGGTGGCGCCTGTAGTCCCAGCTACTCAGGAGGCTGAGGCAGGGGAATTGCTTGAACCTGGGAGGCGGAGGTTGCAGTGAGCCATGATCGTGCCACTGCACTCCAGCCTAGGCGACAGGGCAAGACTCTGTCTCAAAAAAATGTCCAGAACAGGCAGATCCACAGAGAACATGCATGGATGTGTGGTTGGAGGGGACGGGGGTGACTGCTAATGCGGACGGAGTTTCCATTTAAGGCTATGAAACAGTTCTGGAATTCAGCCAGCACAGTGGCTCACGCCTGTAATCTCAGCAACCTGGGAGTCCGAGGTGGGAAGATTGCTTGAGACCAGGAGTTCAAGACCAGCCTGGGCAATATAGTGAGACCCCATCTCTAGAAGAAAATAATTTTAAGTTAGCTGTGCATGGTGGTTCATGTCTGCAGCCCCAGCTACTCGGGAGGCTGAGATGGGAGGATCTCTTGAGCCCAGGAATTCAAGGCTTCAGTGAGATAAGAAGGTACCACTGTAGTCCAGCCTGGGCGACAGATCATTAACTCTTAAAAAAATAAATAAATAAAATAAAAAAGGCCAGGCGCGGTGGCTCATGCCTGTAGTCCCAGCTACTCAGGAGGGTGAGGCAGGAGAATCGCTTGAACCTGGGAGGCAGAGGTTGCAGTGAGCCGAGATCACGCCACTGCATTCCAGCCTGGCGACAGAGCGAGACTCCGTCTCAAAAAAAGGAAAGAAAAAGTGTTGGAACTAGATAGTGGTGACGGTTGCACAGCTCTGTGAAGGAATTAAAAACTTTCTCAACCAGCCTAGGCAACATAGTGAAACCCGTCTCTACAAAAAACAAAAAAATTAAGCAGGCATGGTGGCATGCACCTGTAGTCCCAGATACGTGGGAAGCTGAGGCAGGAGGATTGCTTGAGCCCAGGAGTTAAAGACCAGCCTGGGCAACACAGCAAGACCCTGACTCTACAAAAAATAAAAAATTAGCCTGGTGTTGTGGTGTGCGCCTGTGGTCCCAGCCACTCGGGAGGCTGAGCTGGGAGGATCGCTTGAGCTCGGGAGGTAGAGGCTGCAGTGAGCTATGATTGCACCACTGCACTCCAGCCTGGTGGACACAGTGAGACCCCATCTCAAAACAAAACAAAAACAAAACAAAACACAACAAACCAACAAAAACACAAAGAGAGAGAGACAATGTGGCATTGTCAAAAGAACAGACAAATAGGCCAATGGGACAGGATAGGTAGGTAGCCTATATTTTATATGACCCATATAAAACGATCAACTGGCTGGGTGCAGTGGCTCACTCCTGTAATCTCAACACTGGGAGGCCAAGGTGGGCAGATCACCTGAGGTCAGGAGTTCAAGACCAGCCTGGCCAACATGGTGAAACCCCGTCTCTACTAAAAATACAAAAATTAGCCAGGCATGGTGGCGGGTACCTGTAATCCCAGCTACTCAGAAGGGTGAGGCAGGAGGATCACTTGACCCCGGGAGGCAGAGGTTGCAGTGAGCCGAGATCGCACCTCTGCACTCTAGCCTGGGCGACAGAGCAAGGCTTCATCTCAACAAAAAAAAAAGAAAGAAATGAAAAGAAAAGTGACCACACATCTGATAACTCTTTCACTTAACGTAGCCTACGGGCACCCTCCAAGCCACCCCTGCACACCACCCATCCTAGAAATGCAACGTGGCCTAACCACGCCTCTGCAGGCAGATTGAGATGGTTCCAGTTTGGAAGCATTCACAGTTCTGCAATCACAACAAGGATAAGGATATAGGTAGACATCTTTGCCCACGTGTCCAACAAGGTCTTTGCAATAAATTCCTAGGTATGGAATCGTCGCATCAGCAGGTAGCACCTTCTCGGTTCCGACGATGCCGCCACATTTTCTTCCAAAAATGTTGACCAGGGACCGTCTGTTATCTGTGCCGGAGAGGCCCCCATTCCGCAGATCCTAGAAGACACTGGGCGTCGTCAGGCTTCCATCCGTGACAATCCGAGGGGCCAGGGTGGAATCTTGTTATTGGTGCATGTGTTGTTGTTTGTTAAAGCTGGACAACTCCGCCGGGCATGGTGGCTCACGCCTATCATCTCAGCACTTTGGGAGGCCAAGGTGGGGGTGTATTGCTTGAGTCTAAGAGTTTGAGATCAGCCTGGACAACATAGTGAGACCCCATCTCTAAAAAAAAAAAATACAAACATTAGCCAGGTGTGGTGGCATGCACCTGTAATCCCAGCTACTGGGGAGGCTGAGGCAGGAGGATCAGTTGAGCTCAGGAGGTCAAGGCTCCAGTGAGCTGTGATCGCACCACTGTACTCCAGCCTGGGTGACAGAGCAAGACCCTGTCTCAAAAAATTAAAAAGCCAAACGGAACATCTGTTTTTAGGCTTGGGGTTTTGTTTCCTTGTGTGAATTGTGGGTTCACGTCCTTTACCATCTCTCCACTGTCCGAGGAGGGCTGTCTGCTCCTGGAAAACCTTCCAGTACCTTCTGCTCGTAGCTGAGACTTGGCTCCTGGGCTGTCTCTCTCTCTGAAGCTCCTCCTGGGGCCCATTATGGGGCTGCGTCCTTAGAGATTTAGCTTCTCCTTTGCTCCCATGAGTTCTCAGCTAAGTGGGTGTGGAGATGCCCATTTTACAGATGGAAGAGCTGAGGTTTGCAGGTGCCACTTCCCCGGTAAACATGGGCCCCATCCACGTGTGGCTGCAAAGGGAAGTTTCCTTCCTGACCTGAGGTCCAGTCGAGCTCTGCGTGTCTCCCCGTGCCTGACTGTCATAGTCTGTTTTGTGTTGCTATAAAGGAATAGAGCTGAGGCTGAGGGGTTTATAAAGCATAGAGGTTTATCTGGTTCACAGTTCTACAGACCATACAAGCAAAGCGCCAGCATCTCCTGGGCTTCTGGTGAGGCCTCAGGAAGCTTCCACTCATGGCAGAAGGTGAAGGGGGAACAGGCATCTCATATGGCCAGAGAGGGAGCAAGAGAAAGGAGGGAGGAGGTGCCAGGCTCTTTTTAACAACCAGGTTGTCCTTGAACTAACAGAGCGGCAACTCCCTCATTCCCGAGGGGAGAGCACCAACCCATTCATGAGGCATCCACCCCCACAACCCAAATGCCACCCACCCAGCCTCACCTCCAACACTGGGAGTCGCATTTCAGCGTGAGATCTGGAGGCACAAACGTCGGCCCCATGTCACTGACCTTGCTCAGTCCTGTGCTGCCGGATTCTGGGATTTTGTGGCTATTTTTGTTGCCGTTGTTCTAGTGTGGTGGTTCTCAGCTGGGGCTGATCTTGCTCCCCAGGGGACACCGGGAGATGTCTGGTGACGTCTGTGGTTGTCATGACTGGGGGACGGGTGATGTCTGGGGACATCTGTGGTTGTCCTGATGGGGGTGCTCTTGGCATGGAGTGGATGGAAGCCAGGGACGCTGCTCAGCACCCTGCAGTGCCCAGGACAGCTCTGCCCCAGAGAACAGTCTGGCCACAGTGTCCACAGTGCTAAGAGAGACCCTATTTAGTATGATAGCAACAAAATTATCATTTCTCGCACTTTTAGTTTAAAAATGGAGATGATTGGTCGGGTGCGGTGACTCACGCCTGTAATCCCATCACTTTGGGAGGCTGAGGCGGGTGGATCACGAGGTCAGGAGATCAAGACCATCCTGGCTAACCCGGTGAAACCTCGTCTCTACTAAAAATACAAAAAATTAGCCGGGCGTGTTGGCGGCGCCTGTAGTCCCAGCTACTCGGGAGGCTGTGGCAGGAGAATGGCGTCAACCCAGGAGGCGGAGCCTGCAGTGAGCCGAGATCGCACCACTGTACTCCATCCTGGGCAACAGAGTGAGACTCCGTCTCACACAAAAAAAGAGAATGGAGATGATCACCATCTGTTGTGTAGCTGTTCCTGCTCCAGCAGTTATGCTGCATCCTTTGTGCAACTGAACCCCAGAAGGTGCCTCATGCTGGGGCCTCTCCCTTCGCTGAGCTGTGTGTGTGTGTGTGTGTGTGTGTGTGTACCTGTGTGTATATGCATGTGTGCATGTGTGTATATGTGTGTGTGCTTGTACATGCGTGCTTGTGTGTATGTGCGCTTCTGTGTATATGTGTTTGTGCTTTTGTGTATGTGTGTGCTTGTGTGCATATGTGTGCTTGTGTGTATATGTGTGTATATGTGCATGTGTGTGCATGTGTGTATATGTGTGTATGTATATGTGTGTATATGTGTATGTGTGTGTGCATGTGTATATGTGTGTATGTCTATATGTGTGTGTATGTGCACGTGTGTGCATGTGTGCTCGCGTGCATGTGACTCTGTCTTTGGGTGCCTGGAGTGCCTGGTGAGGTGCATTTTCCAGGAAGGCGTTGTGAACGCCCTGCTTCCTGAGTTCCTGCCGAATGGCAACACCCCTCTCTCCCTTCCATGCCTGAGTGTGTCGTGCCTGGGAACAGATGGGTGACTTCCCCGTTGCCCAGTTGTCATTGCCCTGCCCCCCGTCGGAGTCTAGTGCTCTGAAGAGGAGACTTGTGACCTTTTAGGTCTCATCCTAGACCACAAGGCAGCGAGCTTTTCCTGTAAAGGGCCAGAGAGTTGCTGTTTTCGGCTCTGTGGACCAGACAGTCTCTGGCTCCATCACTCAGCTCCGCCGCTGTAGCACAGAAGCATCAGAGGCAGTGCCTAAGTAGGATACGACAGAGGACCCCGGCCCAGTGCAGCGGCTCACGCTTGCACTCTCAGCACTTTGGGAGGCCGAGGTGGGAGGATTGCTTGAGCTCAGGAGTTCAAGACCAGCCTGGGCAAAATGGCGAAACCCCATCTATACAAAAAAATGCAAAAATTAGCCGGTGTGGTAGTGTGCAACCTGTAGTCCCAGCTGCTCAGGAGGCTGAGGCAGGAAGGTCGCTTGAGCCTGGGAGGTCGAGGCTGCGTGATTGCACCACAGGCACTCCAGCCTGGGTGACAGAGTGAGACCCTATGTCTCTCTCACACACACACACACACACACACACACAAATCGAGGACAACTGAGAAGAAATAAACCTGCAGATGGAAAAGGTGTGTTTTGGAAGCATCACTACAGAAGTGATCACAGCCAACCCAGTGACTTGACATTAAGGAGATTCTAGAGGAGAGGTCAGCCAGCAAGGGCCCATGATGGACAGTGTGGGTTTTTTGTTATTGTTTTTGTGTTTTTGTTTTTGTTTTGTTTTTTGGTTTTTGTTTTTTGTTTTTTTTGAGACAGAGTCCTACTCTGTCGCCCAGGCTGGAGTGCAGTGGTGCAATCTCGGCTCACTGGAATCTCCGCCTCCCGGATTCAAGCGATTCTCCTGCCTCAGCCTCTCGAGTAGCTGGGATTACAGACGCCCGCCACCACACCCAGCTAATTTTTTTGTATTTTTAGTAGACAAGGGGTTTCACCATGTTGGTCAGGCTGGTCTCGAGCTCCTGGCCTCAAATGATCCGCCTGCCTCGGCCTCCCAAAGTGCTGGGATTACAGGCTTGAGCCACCATGCCCAGCGACAGTGTGTTTTTGTAAATAAAGTTTTATTGGCACCCACCATGCCCACTCATTGAGAAATCATCCCCAGCAGCTCTCCTGCCTCTGTGGCCGAATCGAGCGGTTGCAACAGAGACCATCTGACCCACAAAGCCAGAGCAGTTTGCTCTCTGGCCTTTTACAGGAAAATGTTGCCGACCCCGGCCTTACAACCTCTATCCAGTCCTTTAGCAGTGGAGGGGAATGAGGTGTCCCCCAACCATTCCTGTGGCCCAAATTCTGGTCTGCTGTCTCGGACCCTTCCCCCGGAGCCAGGCTGAGCCGCCTCTTAGGGCTTTGTGTGAGTTTCATGGGGCTGCTTGTACAAGGTCCACAGACCTGGCTGTTTAGACACCGCAGGTTCATTCTCTCTCCGCTCTGGAGGCCGGAAGTCCAAGGCCAAGCTATAGGCAGGGCTGGGTTCTTCCGAGGCCAGGAGGGAGAGTCCATCCTAGGGCCACTCCCAGCTCCCGGTGGTGGCCGGAGATCCTTGGCCTTCCCTGGCTTGTGGAAGTGACACCCCCGATCTCTGCCTTGTCACCCCAATCTCTTATCCATACAGCATTCTCCCTCCTGTGTGCATCTGTGTCCAAATGTCCCCTTTATTTATTTTTTATATTTATTTATTTATTTATGAGACAGAGTCTCGCTCTGTCGCCCAGGCTGGAGTGCAGTGGTGCGATCTCGGCTCACTGCAACCTCCGCCTCCCGGGTTCAAGCGATTTTCCTGCCTCAGCCTCCCAAGTAGCTGGGACTACAGGCGCCCGCCACCGTGCCCGGCTAATTTTTGGTTTTTTAGTAGAGACGGGATAGGGTCTCTCTCTGTCACCCAGGCTGGAGTGCACTGGCACAGTCATGGCTCACTGCAGCCTGGACCTCCTGGGGCTAAAGCAGTCCTCCCACTCAGCCTCCCAAGTAGTTCGTTCACAGCCACACGCCACCACACCCAGCTAATTTTTACATTTTTTTTTTTTTTGCAGAGACGAGATCTTGCTATGTTGTCCAGGCTGGTCTCACATTCCTGGACTCAAGGGATTTGCCCACCGTGGTCTTCCCAAAGCACTGAGATTACGGGTGTGAACCACCGTGCCCAGCCTCAATTTATTTATTTTACTTATTTTATTTTATTTTTTTGGGACGGAGTCTCTCTCTGTCGCCCAGGCTGGAGTGCAGTGGCGTGATCTCGGCTCACCTCCCAGGCCCCAACCTCCCGAGTAGCTGGGATTAAAGGCGCCTGCCACCATGCCCAGCTAATTTTTGTATTTTTTAGTAGAAACAGGGTTTCGACACATTGACCAGGCTAGTCTCGAACTCCTGACCTCAGGTGATCCACCTGCCTTGGTCTCCCAAAGTGCTGGGATTACAGGCATGAGCCGCCACGCCCAGCCTTTAATTTCCTTTAAAATCAGAAGAATACCATCCACCTGCCTCATATTTGTTCTTCTACCAACGTGGTCATAAAGTAGTATTTTCTATGGATGAGGAATGGTAGATGTCATAATGAGACGCTGAGGCATCCCCTCCACCCTAAACAGATCCCTCTCACCGTTGCGACTTCCTCCGGCCCCAGCAAGGGGCTAAAACCCTCCACATGGCAGCCAAGGCATTTTTTTTTTTTTTTTTTTTTGAGATGGAGTCTTGCTCTGTCACCCAGGGTGGAGGGCAGTGGTGTGCTTTCGGCTTACTGCCACCTCCGCCTCCCAGGTTCAAGCAATTCTTCTGCCTCAGCCTCCCGAGTAGCTGGGATTACAGGCATGCACCACCACGCCTGACTAATTTTTGTGTTTTTAGTAGAGATGGGGTTTCACCATGTTGGCCAGGCTGGTCTCGAACTCCTGACCTCAGGTGACCCGCCCACCTCGGCCTCCCAAAGTGCTGGGATTATAGGTGTAAACTACTGCACCTGGCCTCAAGGCCATTTTTGACTCGACTCTGGGCCCCCGTCCCCTGCACCCTTCCACACCCACGTCCCAGCTCTGAACTCAGGGTGCTGCCCCAGCCCAGGCCTCTGCACACAGTCTGCCCCCACAGCCTGTCCAACTCCATATCCGCACCCACGCTGCCCCTCTGGGTTAGGACATTGTCTCTGCCGTGACATCTCTCTTTATTCCTTTTTTTCTCCTTAATTGAAATGTAATTCACATGCTATAAAACTCGCCCATTTAAGTGACTCAATTTAATGTTTTTAGTATATTCACAGGGTTTTGCAACCATTACCACTGTCAGACCAGAACATTCCTTCCCCCTGAAGGAAACCCCAACCCCATTAGCAGTCATTTTCTATCCCCCCAACCCAGCCACCGACACCCACGCATCCACTTCCTGCCTCTGTGGATGGGCCTGTCCTGGACATTTCATAGAAATGGAATCACACAGTTGGGCATGGTAGCTCACGCCTATAATCCCAGCACTTTGGGAGGCCGAGGTGGGCAGATCACCTGAGGTCAGGAGTTCGAGACCAGCCTGGCCAACATGGTGAAACCCCGTCTCTAGTAAAAATACAAAAAATTAGCTGGGCATGGTGGCACACGCCCGTAGTCCCAGCTACTCAGGAGGCTGAGGCAGGAGGATCACTTGAACCCGGGAGGCGGAGGTTGCAATGAGCTGAGATTGCACCACTGCACTCCAGCCTGGGAGATTGAGTGAGACTCTGTCTCAAAAAAAAAAGAAATGGGATCACACACTGCATGGCCTTTTGTGTCTGGCTTCTCTCACTGGGCGTGACACATCCTCAAGGTGCATCCATGCCGTGGCCTGTGTCCGAGCCTCGTTCCTTTGATGGCTGAATACTGTTCCGTTAAACGGATGGACCACACTGTGCTTATCCATTCATCCATTGACGGGCATTTGGGCTGTTTGCACTTTTGCCTGTTATGACTCATGCGTCTGTGAACTTTCCTATACAAGTTTCTGTGTAGACGTAACTTTCAGTTCTCTTAGGCGGATACCTAGGCCTGGAATTGCTGGGACACATGGAAACTGTGTTTAACGTTTTGAGGAACTGCCAGTCCTTGACTTCAGAGGCTGTTCATCTCTGCAGCTCAGGGTTCTGCAGACATAGCCTGTGCATGTGTCAAATCTGGCCCTCTGCCTGTTTTTACAAATAAAGTTTTATTGGCACATGGCCCCACCCACTCATTTACATATAATCCACAACCGCTTTCTCACTACTTGGGCAGGCAGAGATAAACAGTGTCCACAGAGACCTTCTGGCCCCCAGATTCAAAGTGTCTCCTCTCTGATCGTTTACAGAAAAGGTGTGCTCGTGATCTACCACCTGTGACATCCAAGGTAATTGGCTATTTGTGGGTCTTAATCCCTCCTTAAAAGTAAAATAAAAATAAATAAATAAAATAAAAAGAATGCTTCCTTTCCCCTCACACTCTGCACAGAAAACTTCGTGAGGGCAGAATTTGATGTTTTAATTTTTAAGTTGTTGTTTTCTACTATCATTTATCTATTTATTTATTTTTAATTTTTAATTTTAATTTAGTTTTTTTTTTAAGACAGAGTCTCACTCTGTTGCTTAGGCTGGAGTGCAGTGGTGTGATCTTGGCTCACTGCAACCTCCACCTCCCTGGTTCAAGCAATTCTCCTGCCTCAGCCTCCCGAGTAGCTGGGATTACAGGTGCCTGCCACCACGTCTGGCTAATTTTTGTATTTTTAGTAGAGACGGGGTTTCACCATGTTGGCCAGGCTGGTCTCGAACTCCTGACCTCGTAATCCACCCGCCTTGACCTCCCAAAAATGCTAGGATAACAGGCGTGAACCACCGCGCCCGGCCTCTACCATGGTTTAAAATGTTTGCACACATCATTCCGCCCGTCCCCTGCAGAAGCACTGAGCACATTAGACTCCGCAGCCGCTTCCTGTAGGACTCAGGGCTGGCCTCACACAGGCTCCACCCTGACCTGCCGGTAACTGTCACCTGCAGTCTTAACTGCCCTGTGCCCAGCACACCCCAGACCACTCAATCAGGTTCTTCCCGGTGGGATGGGCCTCCCCCAGTGATTGCAGGCTTTAGGAACCCTGGGCGAACTGGTTCCTAATCCTAAATTTCTGCAGTTCTCATGGATTCAGTCCTGGAGGGAAGGAACTAACCGACCCTTCCTTTGACGCAAACAGCTTTGGTTTTTGTTTTGTTTTTGTTTTGTTTTGAGACAGAGTCTCTCTCTATTGCCCAGGCTGGAGTGCAATGGCACGGTCTCGGCTCACTGCAACCTCTGCCTCTTGGGTTCAAGCAATTCTCGTGCCTCTGCCTCCCGAGTAGTACAGGTGCACGTCACCACGCCTGGCTAATTTTTGTATTTTTGGTAGAGATGGGGTTTCACCATGTTGGCCAGGCTGGTCTCAAACTCCTGGCCTCAAGCGATCCTCCCGCCTCAGCCTCCCAAAGTTCTGGGTTTACAGGTGTGAGCCACCAATCTCAGCCTGTGTCTCTCCTCCTTCAAAGGACACCAGTCATTGGATTTAGGGCCCACCCTACAAACAGGATGATGATTTCATCCCAAGATCCGTATCATCTTCCATCTGCAGAGACCCTATCTCTGAGAAGGTTACGTGCCAAGCTTCCAGGAGGACGTGAGCTTTTGCGGGACACTATTCAACCCACTGCATTCAATACACATTCTTTTTCTTGAGTTGAAAATTAGCTACACTCCTGTTTAGGAGCCTGCCCTTACACACACAAATGCCATTCTTATTTGGCTAACCATCCTTTGATTTTTCCCTGCTGTTTCTCCCACCCCACCCAACACCCCCAAATACCATCTTCACCATCTCCTCCATTCCTTGATTTGCAATGCTGCTGTGTTGTTTATGTATGAGCTTCAAATCCTCTCTGGACCAAGGAAGCTTCAGTGGGAAGGTTTAAATAACTCGACAGTTGACAATTAAGCTAAAAATTCACACATAAAATGAGCCCACTGAAGGGTTCAAAGGTGTGACCTGGGCTGGGCACGGTGGCTCATGCCTATTATCCCAGCACTTTGGGAGGCCAAGATGGACGGGTCACTTGAAGTCAGGAATTCAAGACCAGCCTGGGCAACATGGCGAAACCCTATCTCTACTAAAAATTCCAAAATTAGCCAGGCGTGGTGGTACACACCCGTAGTTCCAGCTACTATAGGGAGGCCGAGGCAGGAGAATCACTTGAACCTGGTAGTCAGAGGTTGCAGTGAGCCAAGATCGTGCCACTGCACTCCAGCCTGGGCGAGAGAAATGAAACCTATCTCAAAACAAAAACAAAAAGAAGTGTGACCTCAATAATGCTTGGGAGTGGTTCTCTTGGGATCCTGAGTAGAGTGTGGGGACGTTTCTGGTAGTCACGACTGCGGGGTGCTCCCGACACGGAGTGGGTGGAGGCCAGGGATGCTGCTCAGCACCCTACAGTGCCGAGGACGGCCCCACCATAGAGAACGATCCAGCCCCAATGTCCAGAGTACAGAGCGGGAGAGACCTGTGTTCATTATTTGAAAAATACTGGGCCGGGCGCGGTGGCTCACACCTGTAATCCCAGCACTTTGGGAGGCAGAGGCAGGCGGATCACGAGGTCAGGAGATCGAGACCATCCTGGCTAACACAGTGAAACCCCATCTTTACTAAAAATACAAAAAAAAATTAGCCAGGCGTGGTGGCGGGCGCCTGTAGTCCCAGCTACTCGGGAGGCTGAGGCAGGAGAATTGCGTGAACCCGGGAGGCAGAGCTTGCAGTGAGCCGAGATCGTGCCACTGCACTCCAGCCTGAGCGACAGAGCGAGACTCTGTCTCAAAAAAAGAAAAAGAAAAAGATTGAATCTGTCCCTTGCTCACACTGGACACCAGAATAAACTCCCGATGGGGCCGATGGTATAAACCAGGGGGACCCCCGCTCCTGGGACTCACATCCTCTCTCCCTCCCCACTCAGAGTGTGGATTTCAATGTGTGCAGCCTTCTGGGAACTCAGCAGGGCAGAGGATCATGGACGCAGTCTCTTGGGGGTCTGTGGAATCCCCTAAGATTCCAGTGTACGCTGGGAGCGATTCTGTACCCCCACCACCAGGGTACACTCGGTAAATGTCTGGGGCACCTGCTGCTGGCGTGGAGTATGTGGAGGTCAGGGATGCTGCTCAGCATCCTGCAGTACCCAGGATGGTCCCACCCCAGGGAAGGATCTGGCCTCAATGTCCACAGTGCCCAGGGGGAAAACCCTGTGGTAGGTATTGAAAGTGAGTGTAGCTTTCAGCTGAACAGAAATCATGAGCGTTAATCATTTAAAAGAAAAGGAAAAGGAGCGGGGCACGGTGGCTCACGCCTGTAATCCCAGCACTTTGGGAGGCTGAGGCAGGAGAATCACTTGAACCCAGGAGGTGGAGGTTGCAGTGAGCCGAGATCGCGCCACTGCACTCCAGCCTGGGCGACAGAGCCAGACTCCATCTCAAAAAAAGAAAAGAAAAAGAAAGAAAAGAAAAAGGAATCTGCTGTAGATGTGTGTTCCTGGGGCTGAGCAGGTGGGGACCCTGGCAGCTCTGGGGCTGTGGTGACTCAGGGCTCCGGCTCTGTGTGAACCTGCAGATCCCAAGGGTGTTACTGCAAACCCCTGAGTGGGTGGAGGGCGTGAATGCCTGCCCCAGACCCAGGTTTCTTTCTGAGAAGCAGAATGCAGAGAAACTTCTCAGAGAAATGTCAGAGGAAGGGGATTACCCACTGGTCTCCCAGAAGAGCCTGCGAAGCTCAGAAACAGGGTTTCCTGTTTCTCGGGTCGCCCCGGGGCAGCTGCCTCTGCTGGGCACTTTGCTCTCAGGTGCTTTTCAGAGTGCAAAGAAGAGAAAGAAGCCGGTGTCATTTTTTTTTTTTTAGACAGAGTTTTGCTCCTGTCGCCCAGGCTGGAGTGCATTGGTGCAATCTCGGGTCACTGCAACCTCTGCCTCCCAGGTTCAAGTGATTCTCCTGCCTCAGCCTCCTGAATAGCTGGGATCACAGGCGCCTGCCGCCATGCCCAGCTAATTTTTTTTTTTTTTTAATATTTTTAGTAGAGATGGGGTTTCACCATGTTGGCCAGACTGGTCTTGAACTCCTGACTTCAGGTGATCCACCCACCTCGGCATCCCAAAATGCTGGGACTACAGGCATGAGCCACCGCGCCCGGCCAACCAGTGTCATTTCTATCCTTCTGAGAGAGGCTCTTGTGGGGATTGTGTGTCCAAGAGTGCTGAGATCTGGGAGGGTCAAAGACCCAGGATGGGGTGCAGAGAGGAAGGGACAGGGGGAGGGCAGGGCCCCTCCTGGGCACAGAAGGGCAGTGGTGCTGATGACACCACAACTGTGACAGGACCTAACCAGGGTCTCCCCAGGGCACCATGGATACTGGGGCCCGGGTCATTCTCTGGGGTGGGGCCAACCTGGGCACTGCAGGGTGCTGAGCAGCATCCCTGGCCTCCACCCACTCCATTCCAGGAGCTCCCCCAGTCGTGACAGCCACAGATGTCCCCAGACATGGCCCAGCATCCCCTGGGAGCAGAATCATCCTGGTTGAGCCCCCCTGGGTTATGGGATTCCACGGACCCCCAAGAGACTCTGCGTCCCATGATCCTCTGCCCTGCTGAGGTCCCAGGAGGCTGCACACATTGAAATCCACACCTTGAGTGGGGAGGGAGAGAGGAGGTGAGTCCCAGGAGCTGGGGGTCCCCGTGGTTTACACATCGTCTGCCCCATCAGGAGCTTATTCTGATGCCTACTGTGAGCAGAAATTGCACTTAATTGTTTTCCCAAATAATTTTTTTTTTTTTTGAGACAGTCTCCTTCTGTCGCCCAGGCTGGAGTGCACTGGTGCGATCTCGGGTCACTGCAACATCCGCCTCCCAGGTTCAGGCAGTTCTCCTGCCTCAGCCTCCTGAGTACCTGGGATTACAGGCACCCACCACCACGCCTGGCTAATTTTTGTATTTTTAGTAGAGACGGGGTCTCCTCATGTTGGTCAGGCTGGTCTCGAACTCCTGATATCAAGTGATCCACCCACCTTGGCCTCCCAAAGTGCTGGGATGACAGGTGTGAGTCACCGCGCCCAGCCTTTTCCCAAATAATGAATTCAGGGTCCCCCCGGGCCCTGTGGACATCGGGGCTGGATCCTTCTCGGGAGCAGGGCCGTCCTGGGCACTGCAGAGTCCGCCCACCCCATGCCAGGGGCACCCGCAAGTCTGGATAACCACAATGTCACCAGCCACCGCCCAGGGTCCCCTGGGAGCAGGGCCACTCCCAGGTGAGAATCACTGCCTCAAGGGAAGGGCTGAGTGGGACACAGAAATAAGATGTGGAGGTACAGGGGTCCTGCTTGGGCCCCCTAAAGCAGGTTGGACCTCCTCTCCTGAGAATCGACCCTGGGGGCCGGTGGGAGACAGACCTGTGGGATGGGGTGATGTGGGGTCCGAGGCGGTCCCCTCCTTCCTGCCACGGCCAGGCCCTCAGCACACGGAGGGGGCGCAAGGGACAGGCTGGGTTTGTACTGTAGTCCCCTTGGTCGTTCACGGAGTCTGTATTTGCGAATTCGCCGGCTTGATGGTGCGTATTTGTGAACCCCAAATCAATGCCTGGGGTCCTTTCCCTCTTATCCTTGGACACGCACAGAGAGACAGAAATTAGAGTGGTGGGCGTGCGTTCCCTGAGCCCAGGCCACACTCCGCCTCACCGTTTCCCTTCCTAGGTGGACCGCACCCTCATTACTGTCGAGTGAGAGCCTCGGGGTTTGCGTTTTTGTGCTCTTTTTGGTGATTTTGCTGTTTGCAGTGGCCCCAGGCGTCGTGCTGAGGCCCCTTCTCGTGTCCCTCGGGGCCTCGTGCAGGAACCATTAGGTGAGAGAAGCTTCACTCAGGCAGGACTGAGAGAGCAGCTGCCCTGTTCAACACTCACGTCATCGATAGGCATTCAAGAAGGCGCCTTTGAGATGGGCACGGTGGCTCACGCCCGTAATCCCAGCACTTTGGGATGCTGAGGCAGGCGGATCACGAGGTCAAGAGTTCGAGACCAGCCTGGGCAAGACCTCTTCTCTACAAAAAATACAAAAGTTGGCCGGGTGCGGTGGCTCATGCCTGTAATCCCAGCACTTTGGGAGGCCGAGGCGGGCAGATCACAAGGTCAAGAAGGTCAAGAGATCGAGACCAGCCTGACCAACATGGAGAAACCCCGCCTCTACTAAAAAAAAAAAAAAAAAGAAGGCGCCTTTGAAAGGAAAGACACAGGCCGGGCGCGGGGACTCACGCCTGGAATCCCAGTGCTTTGGGAGGCTGAGGCAGGGGGATTGCTTGAGCCCAAGAATTCAAGACCAGCCTGGGCAAGACCTCATCTCTACAAAAAATACAAAAGTTAGCCGGGCACAGTGGCTCATGCCTGTAATCCCAGCACTTTGGGAGGCCGAGGCAGGTGGATCACGAAGTCAAGAGATGGAGACCAGCCTGACCAACATGGAGAAACCCTGTCTCTACTAAAAATACAAAATTAGCTGGGCATGGTGGTGCATGCCTGTAATCCCAGCTACTCGGGAGGCTGAGGCAGGAGAATCACTTGAACCTGAGAGGCAGAGGTTGCAGTGAGCTGAGATCTTGCCACTGCACTCCAGTCTGGGTGACAGACCTAGACCCGGTCTCAAAAAAAAAAAAAAAAAAAAAAAAAATCAGGCTGGGTATGGTGGCTCACACCTGTAATCCCAGCTACTAGGGAGGCTGAGGCAGGAGAATCTCCTGAACCCGGGAGGCAGAGGTTGCAGTGAGCCGAGATCCACCATTGTACTCCAGCCTGGGCAACAAGAGCCAAACTCCATCTTGGAAAAAAAAAATTAGCCAGACATGGTGGTAGGTGCCTGTAATCCCAGCTACTCTGGAGACCAAGGCAGTAGAATCACTTGAGCCCGGGAGACTGAGGCTGCAGTGAGCTGAGACTGCACCATTGCACTCCAGCCTGGGCAACAGAGCGAGACCCTGTCTCCAAAAAAAAAAAAAAAAAAAAAGACACACAGAACAGGTCATGTATTGATCAGATAAAGGAAAGTTTCCTGAAACTCAAAGGAAACTAACCCTGCAAAAATGTTCTCTAGAAGCAATGATTCGTATTTGCAAACTCAGTTTTTGTGGTGACTTCACAGAGCAGAACTACCACAAATAATGAGAATCAAATCAACTGTGTATATACGTATGTGTATATGTGTGTGTGTGTGTGTGTGTGTATTCTTTGTGACTATGAAAGGAATATAACTGGCGGGGCACAGTGGCTCACGCTTATAATCCCAGCACTTTGGGAGGCCAAGGTGGGTGGATCACTTGAGGTCAGGAGTTTGAGACCAGCCTGGCCATGTTGGTGAAACCCCGTCTCTACTGAAAATACAAAAATTAGCCAAGCGTGGTGGTGCATGCCTGTAATCCCAGCTACTCAGGAGGCTGAGGCGGGAGAATTGCTTGAGCCCAGGAGGCAGAGGTTGCAGTGAGCAGAGATCGCACCATTGCACTCCATCCTGGGTGACAGAATGACACCTGTCTCAAAAAAAAAAGAAATAAAAAGGAAAGAGAGAAAGAGAGCGAAGAAAGAAAGAAAGAGACAGAGAGAAAGAAAGAAAGGAAGAAAGAAAGAAAGAAAAAAGGAAAGAAAAAGAAAAAAGAGGAAAGAAAGTTATAGAACTTCATTTTACAGAATCTGAGAATCACATAAGGAGAGGAAAATCATCCACAATCCCAGCACTTTATCCTTTCCCCAGACATCTACACACACACTCTTATTTTTAAAAATTGAGGTTCTACACACGGTTTGATCATCTGCCTTTAAAACCTTTTTTGCTGGCCAGGTGCAGTGGCACACACCTGTCATTCCAGCACTTTAGGAGACCAAGGTGGGAGGATCGCTTGGGCCTAGGAGTTTGAGACCAGCCTGGGCAACATGGCAAAACCCCGTCTCTACAGGAATAAAAATTAGCTGGGTGTGGTGGCATGCGCCTGTAGTCTCAGCTACTCAGGAGGCTGAGGAGGGAGGATCGCTTGAGCCCAGGAGGTTGAGGCTGCAGTGAGCTGTGATAACACCATTGCACTCCAGCCTGGGTAACAGACCCTATCTCAAAAAAAAAAAAAAAAAAAAAAAAAGACACAGTGCCCATCGGTGGCAAGGATGATGAAAATAATACAGTGTGCTCATGAAAAGCGATATTTCCAGCCACCTAAAAGTAAGCCTGAGAGGCCGGCTGTGGGGGTTCACACCTGTAATCCCAGCACTTTAGGAGGCCAAGGTGGGCGGATCACGAGGTCAGGAGATCAAGACAATCCTGGCTAACACGGTGAAACCCTCTCTCTACTAAAAATACAAAAAATTACCCAGGCATGGTGGCCCGTGCCTGTAGTCCCAGCTACTTGAGAGGCTGAGACAGGAGAATCGCTTGAACCCAGGAGGCAGAGGCTGCAGTGAGCCGAGATCGCGCTACTGCACTCCAGCCTGGGCGACAGAGCAAGACTCCATCTCAAAGAAAAAAAAAAGTAAGCCTGAGGGAGAAATGCACCGAGTCACCCTATCAGAATGAGGAGCTGTGGTTCCCTGGTCAAGGGCCATGGCCTGGGGCAGGGTGAAAGTCCTGTGGGTTCTGAGGCTGACCCAGGGCTGCAGGTGAGGTGGCCCCAGCATCCTCAGTCACTGTCCTGATCTTATGGATCAGGAGCTGAGGTCACACCAGGCTGGCCTGGGCACGTCGCACTTACTCAGAGTTTGTGACGGGTCAGAAGTCTAATTTCCCGTCTTTCTCTATCATGGTCCTGGAATGGTGCTACAACTCCATTCGCTGACCCGGCCAGGCGGAGCCTGAGTCTTTTGTGAGTGCAGGCGCCTTTGGGCAGGAGGGAGGAAAAGTCCTGCAGCCCCTCGTTTCTTGAGTCTGTGCATGTTTACTAGCAGGACCTTGCTTTAGATGCAGGACTGGGTGGAGGCTCTCGCCCCTGCGTGCATGTGTGCGTGCACATGTGTGTCTGTAGGCGTACACGTGTGTGTCTGTGTGCACATGTGTGTCTGTGCGTGTATGTACACGTCTGTGTGTGCACGTCTGTGTGTGCACGTGTCTGTGCGTGTCTGTGTGTGCATGCAAATGTGTGTGCACGTGTCTTGTGTGTACACGTGTGTGTGCGTGTGTTTGCATGTGCGTGTTGCAGTACACGTGTGCATGTGTGTGCTTGTGTCTGTGTGAGTGTGCGTGTGTGCATGTGTGTGCATATGTCTATGTGTGCGTGCATGTGTGTGAGTGTGCGTGTGTGTGTGTGTATGTGTAGAGGTGGGAGGGGAGGCAGCCCCCTGGATGTCTCTAGGTCACTAAGAGGTCAGGGATCTCACACGGAGTGATTCTGCCCCCCAGGGGACCCTGGGCATTGTCTGGGGACATTTGTGGCCAACACATCTGGGGGTTGCCCCTGGCATGGAGCAGGTGAAGGCCAGGGGCGCTGCTCAGCACCCTGCAGAGCCCAGATGGTCCCGCCCCAGAGAACAATCCGGCGCTGGTGTCCGTAATGCTGGGTGGGGGAAGAGACCCTGGCTTAGGAGAAGGTGACCTCAGTCACCGCCTTGCTGCGGCTGAGACCCGGGAGCCCCCGGGAAAGCCGGGACTCGGCCTCCCCAGCTGGCTGCAAGGCGAGGCGGCTTCCCGCCGACCTCAGCTTCCTTGGCCTCCGATGCAGCCCCGGGGTGCAGGGCTGCTGAGAAAGTGCCGTGTGTGCGCGGCCCGGACTCCAGCCCAGGAGCAGCAGACATGTGGCTCTTCTTTGTGTCGGTGGAAAAAAACCCATTGGTTTGTGGAAACAGCAAATGTTTGTGATGGAAGAGGGGCCTGGCCGGCTTCAGAGACCACAGGGGCCCTTCAGGGCAGGAGGGAAACAGCCTCGGCCACGTGAACCCGGCCCAGCCCGTCCTCCAGCAGCTCAGGAAGTTGGGCCTGGGTTGGGCCCGGTGCAGGGGTGTCTGCTGACCTCGCCGGGCAAGCCCACTGCAGGGTGAGCCCCGCTACGCAGGACAGGGCCTCCCCTAGAGCTGACAGCAGTGCAGCTCCTGGCTTCTCCAAGTGAGGCCGGCGGCTCAGCAGCAGAGCAGCGGTGGCCTAACCGGGAGACACAGAACCTGGCATCTGGGCTCATTGTGCGCAAGTCCCGGCCCCATGACCTCGGCCGGTGTAGACGCTCAGCAAGGCAGGGGCCTTTGCCTGCCTCGGGCCTGCTTGTCCACAAAATAGGAGGCTGCCGCGAAGCTGGAGGGGGCAGATCTCTGCCTGCCTCTCCCTCCAGACCTTAGCGGGAGTCAGGAAAGACCACGGAAGGTGGTCCCCGTGGGCCCCCCCCCCCCCTCACGATCCGTGCACTCTGCATCGGAGACGGATGCGGGGCCTGGCTCTATGCAGGGCCCGGCTTGGAGCAGAGGATTCCCTTCCATGGAAAACCGCAGCTCCAAAGGCCCCAACCCTCCCCCTCCCCCCCCGCCACCCCGACCCCCGGAGACCAATCACGGGGGCCTGGAGCCGTTCTTTCCTTCCTATTGACCTCCTGGCCCTGGGCGGCTCACATGAGACCCCCCGGCCCTCCTGCCCCCCCGTATACCTGTCACTTCCTCCATTCGGGGTTAATTGGTTTGTCCCCAGTTCCCACTTTCCACCTCTCCCTTTGCCCGGCACGTGGCTTACATAAAAGTAGAAATCAGAGATGGAAAAACACCGAAGTATTCCATGGGAAGGCTCCGGGCCTGGATATTTTGTTTTTCTTGCACTGGTGTGTCTGATGGACTGGACTTTGACTGTGGGGTTGGGGCTTCCTTGTTCTGAAATGGAATAACACAAGTTTCTAGAAGATAATTTGCCCTGTTGTCCAGCAAGAGAAGCATCCAGGTCTTTTCCGCACGGATCGGTGGTAAAGAATAAAGTTGATTCTGCCCCCGTTTTCTCCGGAGGGCACAGCCGTTTCGAATTCCCATGCCTCGTTTTTGGGGACGGCAACGTCGTTCTCCGATAAAAGCCGGAGGTAGCTCTGTGAGTTCCTTGTAAGTAAAAAATATGTAACCATGCTTTTCTCCTTCTCTCTCCTTTTTTAAACAGGGTGTACAGCAAGCTGTGATTCCTGGGAAAACTAAAAAAGGTATGTGGCATTTTCTCTTACTTCATGAGCTTGGAATCTCTTGTTTTTTAGAAAAAGGAACAAACAAGCCCCAGTCTTTTATGTGTGCCTGACACATTGGGAGATTGAGTCATCCCATAAAAGGGCTCCGGGCTCAGAGCCAGGAAACCTGAGTTCAAATCCCAGATCTGCTTTTACCAGCTCTACCCCGTTTGGGTGGGTTCCTGTCAACTGTCTGCAGTGGAGATGACGTTCTCCATTTTGCAAGAAGGTTGCAAAGATTAAACAAGGATGTAGATACAAAAATATAAAAATGGCCAGGTACAGTGGCTCACACCTGTAATCCCAGCACTTTGGGAGGCCGAGGCAGGTGGGTCACCTGAGGTCAGGCGTTTGAGACCAGGCTGGCCAACATGGCGAAACCCCGTCTCTACCAAAAATACAAAAATTAGCAGGGCATGGTGGCAGGTGCCTGTAATCTCAGCTACTCCAGAGGCTGAGGCAGGAGAATCACTTGAACCCAGGAGACAGAGGTTGCAGTGAGCCGAGATCATGCCACTGTATACCAGCCTGGGCAATAGAGTGAGACTCTGTCTCAAAAAATATATATATCATATATATTTTATACACACATATACCTACATATATGTATACACAGTGGTGCGCGCCTGTAGTCCCAGCTACTCAGGAGGCTGAGGCAAGAGGATTGCTTGAACCCGGAAGTTCGAGGTTGCAGTGAGCTATGATTGCACCATTGTACTCCAGCCTAGGTGATAGAGCGAGATCCGATCTCTTAAAAAATATACCCGGTGTGGTGGCACGTACCTGTCATCCTAGCATTTTGGGAGGCTGAGGTGGAAGGATCACTTGAGCCCAGGAGGTGGAGGCTACTGTGAGCTGTGATTGTGATTGCACCACGGGACTCCATGCTGGGCAACAGAGTGAGACCAGGTCTCTAAAGAAAAGAAAAAATATATATATATTTTATATATTATATATCATATTATAGTTCACTGCTATAATATAGTATTATATCATAGCTGACTGCAACTTCGAACTCCTGGGTTCAAGCAATCCTCTTGCCTCAGCCTCTGAGTAGCTGGGACTATAGGCACACGCCACTGTGTATACATATATATACACACATATAATATATACACATATGTAATATATAATATATTACATATAATATATACGTTACATATATCACATATAATATATACATATGTAATATATTACATATGTGTACATGTATGTAATGTGTACATGTATGTAATGTGTACATGTATGCAATATTATATATTACATATAATGTGTACATGCATGTAATATACATTACATGTAATATGTGCATGTATGTAATATATTACATATAATATGTACATGTATGTAATATAATATATTACATACAACATGTACATATAAATTACATGTAATATGTACATGTATGTAATATATGTATTACATGTACATATTATATGTAATATATTACATATAAAATATAACATAATATATTACATATAATATATAACGTAATATATTACATATAATATATAACGTAATATATTGCATATAATATATATATTACATATATATATATATATGCTCAGCACCGTGCTGGCAGTATCTAAGAGATGTGAGTGGAACCTGAAACCATCGCTGATCTGTTTCATTCGCGTTTTTCTAGGAATTTGTCCATTTCGTGTAGATTACCTAATTGGGTGTCACACAGTGCTTCATGACGCTACGGTGTTCTCTGATAATGCCTTTTATTTCCATAAAGTTGGTAGTAATGTCCCCCTTTCGTTTCTGCTTGTAGTTATCTGCATCTTATTTCCTTTTTTTTTGGTTTTGCTTTCGGTCAGCCCTGCTAGAGGTTTGTCAATCTCCTAGCTCTTTTCAAAGAACCAACTTTTGGTTTCGTCGACTCGCCAGTTTTTCTCATCTCGTCTCGTTTATCGCTGCTCTGATCTTTACAATTTCCTTCCTCCTGCTGGCTTGGGGCTGCCTTTGTTCGTCCTTTTCTGGTTCCTTAAGGCATCAGTCCTCAACCTTTTTGGCCCCAGGGAGTGGATTCATGGAAGACAGTTTTCCACAGACAGTGGGGAGGTGGGTGGTGGGGGAGCCGGGAGGATGGTTTGGGGACAATTCAAACGCATTACTTTTTTTTGTGCACTTTATTTCTGTTATTATTACATTGTAATATATAATAAAATAATTCCACAATTCACCATAATGTGGGATCAGTGGGAGCCCGGAGCTTGTTTCCTGCAGCTAGATGGTCCCTGGGCTGGGTGTGGTGGCTCACGCCTATAATCCCAGCACTTTGGGAGGCTGAGGCGGGCGGATCACTTGAGGTCAGGAGTTCGAGACTAGCCTGACCAACATGATGAAACTTCATCTCTACTAAAAATACAAAAATTAGCCTGGCGTGGTAGTGGGCACCTGTAGTCCCAGCTACTTGGGAGGCTGAGGTAGTAGAATCGCTTGAACCCAGGAGGCGGAGGTTGTAGTGAGCCGAGATCGCACCATTGCCCTCCAGCCTCGGCAACAGAGCGAGACTCTGTCTCAATAACAAACAAATAAAAACTAGATGGTCCCATCTGGAGGTGATGGGAGACAGTGACAGATCATCAGGCATTAGATTATTTTTGTTTGCTTGTTTTGAGACAGAGTCTCTCTCTGTTGCCCAGTCTGGAGTGCAGTGGCATGATCTTAGCTTACTGCAAACTCCGCCTCCCGGGTTCAAGCGATTTCCAGCTGATTTTTTGTATTTTTTAGTAGAGACGGGGTTTCATCGTGTTGGCCAGTCGAGACCATTAGGCATGAGATTCTCATAAGGAGCGTGCAGCCGAGATCCCTCGCATGCATGGTTCACAATAGGGTTCACGCTTCTGTGAGAATCTGATGCCGCTGCTGATGTGACAGGAGGCGGAGCTCAGGCGGGAATGCAAGCGTTGGGGGGCAGCTGTGAATATAGAAGAAGCAGTCAGGTGCGGTGGCTCACGCCTGTAATCCCAGCACTTTGGGAGGTCAAGGTGGGTGGATCGCCTGAGGTCAGGAGTTCGAGACCAGACTGGCCAACATGGCAAAACCCCATCTCTACTGAAAATTAAAAAAATTAGCCAGGCGTGGTGGTGCATGCCTGTAGTCCCAGCTACTCGGGAGGCTGAGGCAGAAGACTCACTTGAGCCCGGGAGGCAGAGGTTGCAGTGAGCTGAGATCGTGCCGTTGCACTCCAGCCTGGGAGCCAGAGTGAGACTCTGTCTCAAAATATATATATATATATATAATTTAAATATATATTTTATTTATAAATATGTATATATGTTTTTATATATTTATAAATATATATTTGTTTATATATTAATAAATACATATATTTATAAATATATTTATATATAAATAATAAAAGATTGTATGAAAATGTGATTTACCAGCATGGCAGAGCTTTTTGGCGTTCCCTAGATTTTTCCCCCAGGGTGAGTGCCTCATGGCCTCACCCTAGTCCCGGCCCCCACACACCTGACACTCAGGATGATGACGAAGACAGTGATGATTTAAAATGTGGCCAATGGCCGAGGGGTCGCACATGCCCACAGTGTCTGGTCTGGATCCTTTTACATCCTTCTCCGTGAATATATTCTCCATGGAGAAGTCCTTTCCCTCCCTCCTGTTTACTGACTGGGAGACCAGACCTCCTTTGCTGGAGGTCAGACGGCCAGGGTGAAGTCCCTGGAGCCTGCCCTGAACCCGGTCCTCTGGGACACACACATGCTGGCTGATGGCAGTGCGGCTGGACGGCAGGTGGCACAGAGCTGCCTGGGCAGGGCTCAGGTGTCTCCAGGCCGCAGGCTCAAGCTGCCAGCCACGTGGCCACGTGCCGTGGGGATTAGGTCCCTGTGCTGCAGCATCTGCTGGGAGGGATGACAAGAGGCTCCAGCAGTGACATCAGGCAGCTCTCGTCAGGCCCTGGCTAAGTCCCCTGGCCCTGTTCCCAGCAGCCCGGCCATCTCCACCACTGACGCCTCCCTGGTCCTCAGCTCCCCCTACTCAGCGACTCAGCAGATGCCTCTCCCGTGCCCCCTGCAGGCCAGATCCACTGCTCCAATTCCTTTAGTTCTCCTAGGATCCCTGGGGAGCAGGGCTCATTGTCCCCATTTTATAGGTGGGGAAACTGAGGCTCAGCAACCAAAAGATACGGCAAGGCCCCGGGGCTGGCCAGAGGCAGAGCGGGATTGGAGTCACGAGACTCTGGCCACAGAGCAGCTGGTGGTCCCTCAGGCTGTGCCGGCCACCTGCTCATCTGCACAAGCCCCTCAGAGCCCAGCAGGGCCATGGTCATTCTCCCTGGGGGACAGTCACAGAAGCTGGGGCTTGGTGAGGAGGTAAGCAGAGGTGGCTGGGAGCGGTGGCTCCTGCCTGTAATCGCAGCACTTTGGGAGGCTGAGGTGGGCAGAGATCACTTGAGGTCAGGAGTTCAAGGCCAGCCTGAACAACATGGTGAAACCGCGACTCTACCAAAAAATAAAAAAATTAGCCAGGCTTGGTGTTGGATGCCTGTAATCCCAGCTACTCGGGAGGCTAAGACAGGAGAATTGCTTGAACCCGGGAGGCGGAGGTTGCAGTGAGCCGAGATTGCGCCACTGCGCTCCAGCCTGGGCGACAGAGCAAGACTCCGTCTCAAAATAAGCCAGCAAGGAGGGTCACCACGGCGGCTGGATGAGAGAGTGCCTCCCAGCCTCTCCTTCTCCTGCATTGTACCCACTTCCTGTGAGCCGGTCTCAACCCAAACACTCTTTCCCCATCCCGCAGGGATTCTGAGAATCAGGGCACCTCAGCCCCAAGGCAGCCACGTTTCCCTTTTCCACTGAGAGCGGCAAGAGGCCTCGGCACTTCCTGGGGCAGCCCAGGACTTGGCCGTGTTTCTGCATTAGCAAGAAAAGGCGTAATGGAATTTGGATAGACAAGAAAAGGGGATGTAAGCGTGAGCAAAACCACACACTCCATTTCATTGTTAGAAATTCCATGTGTGTCATCAAAACCTCATCTTGGGACAGAGGCCAAGACGAACTCACTGTCACAAGGAACTTTGTGCACAACAAGTGTGCTGGTTCCCCTGTCACCCCCGCCCTCACCCCCGGCCTGCTGGCTGACCCCAGACATGGCAGCCTTATGGTTCCTCCCTCCTGGTCAGCTGGTGCCTGGTGCCTGGTAGCTGCAGCCGTGGTAGCTGCAGTGGTGTCTCTCCAGAAGGTTCTGGAGGAGAGACTGAAATTCCCATGCTTAGCCTCACAATGCCCCGGCCCCGTGCAAACCTCCAGATGAAAACGCAGCCCCGGCCAGTGCGGTCACGTCTGTCATCCCAGCACTTTGGGAGGCCGAGGCACGTGGATCACAAGGTCGGGAGTTCAAGACCAGCCTGGCCAAGATAGTGAAACCCCGTCTCTACTAAAAATACAAAAATTAGCCGGGTGTGGTGGCGGGAGCCTATGATCCCAGCTACTCAGGGGGCTGAGGCAGAGAATTGCTTGAACCCAGGGGGTGGAGGTTGCAGTGAGCCGAGATCCGCCACTGCACTGCACTCCAACCTGGATGACAGAGTGAGGCTCCATCTAAAAGAAAAAAAAACAAAAAAAACCACAGCCCTGTTGAAGCCCTTCCTCCGTGTCCTCCTCCACCTCCGGCCCCACGGCTGCCATTTTTGCCAAAATGTACATCCTGGACTTGCTTTCTTGCCCTTTGCTGTGTTTGAGCATCGAGCATTGAGCCAGACACAGTTGGGTTGGCACAGGAGTCAGGGTTCTCTCCAGGGGTCCTGACAGTTTGCTGCCAAACCTTCATGTCCAGACCTAGTGTCCCCTCTGGGGTCCCCCGGGTTTGGAGTTGCCTTGGCATTGAGGATTCAAGGTGTGTGGCAGGAACAGGGACCGAGGAAACCCTTTGGTGGCCTCAGCCTACCCAGCTTTGTCACTTGAACCTGTCGGGACGCAAACAACATGCACATTTTACGAGAAAGCCCGCTCCTGGCTGGAACATCCCTTCGACCAGGGTCTCTGGGTCTCAGCATCACTGACATTAGGGTCAGATTATTCTTGAGATGGGGTTGTCTTTGTTTGTTTTGTTTTGTTTTGTTTTTTGAGACAGAGTCTTGCTCTGTCGCCCAGGCTGGAGTGCCATGGTGCGATCTCAGCTCACTGCCACCTCCGCCTCCTGGGTTCAAGCAATTTTTCTGCCTCAGCCTCCCAAGTAGCTGGAATTTTAGACGAGCGCCACCACGCCTGACTACTTTTTGTATTTTTAGTGGAGATGGGGTTTCACCATGTTGCCCAGGCTGGTCTTGAACTCCTGACCTCAAATGATCCACCCACTTTGGCCTCCTAAAGTGCTGGAATTACAGGCGTGAGCCACCGTGCTGGCCATCCCGGGCACTGCAGGGCACTGAGCAGCATCCCTGGCCTCCACCTACTACATGCCAGGAGCACCCCCAAGTCATAACAACCACAAATGTCCCCAGACATCACCCAGTGTCTCCTAGGAGGGGGTCACAGTCCCATCTAGTTGAGACCCCTCCCTTAGACTTTAGCTCTTCACAGCAGGAAGTCTCTCAAACTGAAATTCATCCCATTATTTGCTATTGGGTGTTGTTGTTGTTGTTGTTGTTTTTGAGACGGAGTCTCACTCTGCACCCAGGCTGGAGTGTAGTGGTGTGATCTTGGCTCACTGCAACCTCCGCCACCTGGGTTCAAGAGATTCTTCTGCCTCAGCCTCCCGAGTAGCTGGAATTTCAGACAAGCGCCACCACACCCTGCTAATTTTTGTATTTTTAGTAGAGATGGGGTTTCACCACATTGGCCAGGCTGGTCTCGAACTCCTGACCTCAAGTGAGCCACACACCTCAGCCACCCAAAGTGCTGGGATTACAGGTGTGAGTCACTGGGCCTGGCTAGGTTTTTTTTTTTTTTCTTCAGACAGAGTCTCGCTCTGTCGCCCAGGCTGGAGTGCAATGGCGTGATCTCAAACCACTGCAACCTCTGCCTCCCGAGTTCACGCCATTCTCCTGCCTCAGCCTCCTGAGTAGATGGGATTACAGGTGCATGCCACCATGCCCAGCGAATTTCTTTTGTATTTTAGTAAAGACCGGGTTTTACCGCGTTGCCCAGGCTGGTCTCAAACTCCTGAGCTCAGGCAATCCGCCTGCCTTGGCCTCTCAAAGTGTTGGGATTACAGGCGTGAGCCACCATACCTGGTTTTGTTTTGTTTTGTTTTTTTTCATTGTTAACATGAAAACATCCCTAATGATTCCTAGCCCTCAGGGAGAACCTCCCTGGGCCTGTAGTTTTCTAGGACTTCCTAACAATACCAGGGCTGGAGTGGGGTGGCCCTGGAGATGTCACACACGATGCTGGTGACCTCTAGCCATTCTGATGACGTGACCTGGAGCCCACAGGCCACAGCAGAGAACCCCAGGCTCGAGGTCCATCCTTGGCCATGTGTGTGCCCGGATGGGCCAGCCCCTGCTGCAGAGCCCAGAGGGGTGGGCGCACCAGGCCATGCGTGCCCATGCACAGGAGCAGCACCTGCTATGGATGGAGGTGGGGCAGGCACTCCATGTCCGAGGGCTGCCTGGGCCTGGGAGCCTCTGTCCTGGGAAGGAGATCGGCCCTGGGAACAGAGTGGGTTCCGGGAAGTAACACCCTCCGTGAACTCCCTGCACCATGGCCTCCAGCCCCTCCTATCCAAGTGGCGTCTTTGGTACCCAGCGTCTGGGATGTGCCTGGGGTTGGCAGAACAAAGGTCTCAAAGACATCCATGTCCTAATCCCTGGGAGCTGTGGCTGTGTCACCACACACGGAAAAAGGGACTCTGCAGGTGGGATTGAGTGAAGGACCCCCTGAGTCATGAGAGCACCACCGTGGATGATCCGGGGGGCGCAGTGACCTCACAGGATCCTCACGAGAGGAGGCAGGAGGGTGAGAGTCAGAGAGATACTGGAAGAGGCTGTGCTGTGTCTGTGAAGGGGGAGGAAGGGTCCCGAGCCGAGGGATACGGGCACCTCTAGGTGAAAGGCGGGAAAGGGATTATCCCCTGGAGCCTCCAGGAGGGACCAGCCCTGTCCATGCATTGATTTTAACCCAGTGAGGCCCATGTTGGACTCTGAGCCCAGAGCTGTGA
The DNA here is from genome assembly GCF_028885655.2 of Pongo abelii. Lineage (NCBI taxonomy): Eukaryota > Metazoa > Chordata > Mammalia > Primates > Hominidae > Pongo > Pongo abelii. The sequence continues at coordinate 2,321,914 of NC_072005.2, read as the reverse complement.
GATGAGAAACGTTTGTCGTGTGCAGCAGCCACAATGTCACAGGACACAACGAACGTCCAGGGAGCTGCCAGCGTACCAAGACTGGCTGTGCATAGATGGTTGTGATCAGGGGCTTCTAAGAGGGGATGACATCGGTGGGGCTTTGCAGGATGTGTAGGAGTTTTCAGGGGGGGCCTGAGTGGAGAAAGACCCACCTGTGCCGAGGTGGGAAGGCCCGGTACTGCCCTCTGGTCTCTTCCTAACCCTCCTGCCCTTCAGCTCCTGAGCACCACTGTCACGAGGCCGGCACTGCCCCTTGCCCTGGCCCGGGGCCAGGGTGACAGCATTTCCTCAGCCGGGAAGCCCAGAACTGGAGTGACAGGAGCCACGGGGTTCAGTGTCCTGGCCCGGCCCCGGTTCCCGGGCTTGCAAACTCTCACATGACCGTGGTCATCCCCCGCCCCTGCCGACCCCACCGCCGGGTGGACAGAGAGCAGCTTTTCTTTTCTCCTGCTCCCGTCACCGCGGCGACCAAACCCGCACTGGCGGCGCGTCACCCTCTGTCATCGCGGCCTCTTTGTCTGAACAAGCCGGCTCATTCTTAGGCTCCAAGCTCCGGCCGAAGGCAGCGGCGGGACCTGCCCCGCTGGTCTATTTTTCACTTTCTCGTGGGCACCTCATTCATTCCCTCTCTTTAGCCCCTTCTAAATATAGCTGCCCTGGGGACCGATTTAGCCTGAGAGCAAAGGGCCCGCGCTGACAGGGACAGTCACAAGGCGCTGTTTTCCAGCCAGGGTGCAGCCCTCCCTTCCGTGTGGCAGAGGCCCCCCCCACAGCAGCCCTGGGCCCCACGGCCCTGCCTTGAGGTCACAGAGCCACCAACGGTCAGAGCTGGCACGGAAGGCCCCGCACACAGCCGCCCTCCCAAGCCCTGCTGGGCGACCTGGCCCTGGAGAGGCTGCAGGTGCAGGGTCTCTGCATGCAGACCCTGGTTGCTGAGGGGGCCCTGGGGTTCTGTGGAGCGGGCAGCAGGTGTGGCCAGTCTCAGACCTGTCTCTTGTATTGAAGTTTCCATGTCAGTCGGGCTCCCTGGGCTCTGCGTGGGTCCCCTCTTTGGCGTCCTGGTGAGAACATGGCAGGTTGTGGGGGGTGTGCATCCCAGCTGCCAGGGGGACACATCAACGCCTGACCCTCGCCCTGTGCCTTCTCACCCTGATGCCCTGTGTCCGCTCTTGAAGCTGTGTGCACCTTTCTTTTTCATTTGTTTGTTTTGTTTTGTTTTGTTTTTGAGGCAGAGTCTCGCTCCGTTGCCCAGGCTGGAGTGCAGTGGCGCGATTTTGGCTCACCGCAACCTCTACCTCCCGGGTTCAAGCAATTCTCCTGCCTCAGACTCCCGAGTAGCTGGGATTACAGGTGCCCCACCACTCCCGGATAATTTTTTTGTATTTTTAGTAGAGAGGGGGTTTCATCATGCTGGCCAGGCTGGTCTTGAACTCCTGACCTCAGGTAATCCACCCGCCTCAGCCTTCCAAAGTGCTGGGATTACAGGCATGAGCCACTGCACCTGCCTTTTTTTTTTTTTTTTTTTTTTTTTTAAAGTTTCGCTCTTGTTGCTTAGGCTGGAGTATAGTGGCGCAATCTTGGCTCACTGCAACCTCCGCCTCCCAGGTTCAGGCGATTCTCCTGCCTCAGCCTCCTGAGTAGCTGGGATTACAGGCATGCGCTACCATGCCCAGCTAATTTCAAATTTTTTTTAGTAGAGATGGGGTTTCACTATGTTGACCAGGCTGGTCTCGAACCCCTGACATCAAGTGATCCACCCGCCTTGGTCTCCCAAAGTGCTGGGAATAGAGGCATGAGCCACCATGCCCGGCCTATATGTGCACCTTTCTGCACAGTCTAAACCAGGGTCCCCTAGGCACTGTAGACCTGGGGGCAAGATTGTTCTCTGAGGTGGGGCCTATCCTGGGCACTGCAGGGTGCTGAGCAGTGTCCCGGCCTCCACCCACTGCATGCCAGGAGCACCCCCCAGTTATGACAACCACAGATGTCCCCAGACATCGCCCAGGGTCCCCTGGGGGGCGGAATTACCTCCAGGTGAAACCCCCAGGGATAGGGGATTCCACGGACCGCCAAGAGACTCTGCGTCCCATGATCCTCTGCCGTGCTGAGGTCCCAGGAGGCTGCACACAATGAAATCCACACCGAGTTGGGAGGGAGAGAGGAGGTGAATCCCAGGAGCTGGGGGTCCCCCTGGTTCACAGTCTGCCCTGTTGGAAGCTTATTCTGATGTGAGTAGGGACTGAACCCCATTTTCCCCAAATAATTAACTCAGGGTCTCCTCCCTCAGCAGTGTGGACAGTGGGGTAAGAGCCTTCTCTGGGGTGAGGCTGTGCTGGGCACTTATGGTTGCTGAGCAGCATCCCTGGCCTCCACCCACTCCATGCCAGGAGCTCCCCCAACCCCGACAACCACAGATGTCCCAGGCATCGCCCAGGGTTTCCTGGCGGGGCTTAATCACCACCCCCTGCCATTAAGAGCCACTGTTGGCCCAGCACGGTGGCTCATGCCTAACATCCCGGCACTTTGAGAGGCCAAGGCGGGCAGATCACCTGAGGTCAGGAGTTCGAGACCAGCCTGGCCAACAAGGTGAAACCCCATCTCTACTAAAAATGCAAAAATTAGCTGGGCGTGGTGGGGGTGGGGGGCGCCTGTAACCCTGTCTACTCGGGAGGCTGAGGCAGGAGAATCTCCTGAACCCGGGAGGCGGAGATTGCAGTGAGCTGAGATCGCGCCACTGCACACTGTCCTCAGGGGCTTCTGTGAGATGCACTGAGGTCCTCATGGCTCCCAGGGGTGCTTATGGCTGAGGCCCTTGTGCCCACAGCGGGCGTGCAGATGTGCACACTGACACAGGTGCCCGGGGACACAGCTCTCTGCAAACCCAGCTGCCCCAGCCACTGTACGAAGGCGACTTGTTCCTCACAGTGCCTCGGAGCCTTCTCTTCTCTCCCAAACTACTGTTCCATTTTGTTTGGGTTTGGATCTTTTCCTCTCTAAACATAACACCCTGTCTCTCTTGTCTCTGAACACTGTGTTCTCAGAAGCAGTCATCCCTCCACGGGGAAGGGCTGACGTTTCCACTCCAAGCATTGTCTCCCCTCCTGCCAAATCTGGCTGCTGGTTTTGTTGCTTGGGGTTTATTTTTCTTTCCTTTTTCGAGGCAGGCAGAGGTTTGGAGGGGTGAGGGGTGGGGGATTGCCAGACCCCCAGGAGGAAAGAGTCCAGGTGCCCCGCGAGCTATAAAGCTACTGGTTCTGGAAGTTTTAAAGCCAGATGAAGGCTGCTTCTGTTCTCACGTTGCTGCTGCAGGCCGGCGGCCCCTCCCGCCTTCAAGGCCACCTTCCCCCGGGGCTGACTCACCCCGGCACGCCGCGCCACACAAGGCTGGGTCTGCTTTGATGAGCAGACTGGAAAAGCGCAGCCGCCTCATTGTGGAGCTGCCTGGAAGCTGCCAGAGCCCGCTCTGAGCTGGAATTCGCTGAGCCTGACTTCCTGTGCCGTCAGAAGAGCAAACGCACGCCGGGCTTAGGAGCTGGTTTACAGGAAGCAGCCGTGGGGGCATGGTTTGCTCGGCTCATGGAGAAGCTGCCCTCTGCACGGGTTTTAATGTTGCACCGTCATTTCAGGGCTGTGAAAAGAAAAATTGCAGGCCGGGAGCGGGGGTTCATGCCCGGGATCCTAGCACTTTGGGAGGCCGAGGCAGAGGGACTGCTTGAGCCCAGGAGTTTGAGACTGGCCTGAGCAATATAGCAAGGCCCCAGCTCTAAAAGAAAAAATATTAAAAATTAGCCGGGCATGGTGGTGCACACCTGTAGTCCCAGCTACTCAGGAGGCTGAGGTGGGAGGATCTCTGGAGGCCAGGAGGTCAAGGCTGCAGTGAGCTGTGATTGCACCACTGCACTCCATCCAGCCTGGGTGACAGAGCAAGACCCTGTGTCAAAAAAAAAAAAAAAAAAAAGGAGGCCAGGCACGGCATCTCATACCTGGAATCCCAGGACTTTGGGAGGCCAAGGCGGGCGGATCACTTGAGATCAGGAGTTCGAGACCAGCCTGGCCAACATGGTGAAACCCTGTCTCTACAAAAAAATAAAAATAAAAAATTATCCGGGCGTGGTGGTGGACGCCTGTAATCCCAGCTACTCGGGAGACTGAGGCGGGAGAATCAATTGAACCTGGGAGGTGGAGGTTGCAGTGAGCCGAGATGCGCCATTGCACTCCAGCCTGGGCGACAGAGCAAGACTCTGCCTCAAAAACAAAACAAAACAAAACAACAACCACCACCAAAAAAAAAAAAAAAAAAAGGGAAAACAGCAGAGATGATGTGTGCAGCTTGCTCAGTCCAGCGTCTAACACCTAGCAGCAGCAGATGGCGAATAAAAGCTGAAGCTGTCCCGGGCTGTGGGACCCATGCCTGCTCACCGGGGGTCCCTCCAGCCTGGAGACCCCAACCAGTCCCATCCTGGCCTTGTGTATCAGCTCCTTACACTGCATAACAAACTGCCGCACATATGGTGGCTTAAAGCAACACCCCTGCCTGAGCTTACAGTTCTGGAGGTCATGGTGCAATGGGGTCCTCTGCCCAGGGTCTCCCAGGCTGAAACTGAAATGTGAGCCGCCTGCTGTCTGACACGAAGCTTCCAGTTGTCGTCCCCAGCTCATTCAGGTTCTTCCTGAATTCACTTCCTTGCAGTCATAGGACGAGATCCCCCTTTCCTTGCTGGCTGTCAGTAATAAACATTCAGTGCACAAATGAAAAAACCCACCCCAGGCCAGGCGCGGTGACTCGCACCTGTAATCCCAGCACTTTGGGAGGCTGTGGTGGGTGGATTGCTTGGGGCCAGGAGTTCAAGACCAGCCTGGGCAACATGGTGAAACCCCGTCTCGACTAAAAAATACAGAAGTTAGCCGGATGTGGTTGAGTGCCTGTAATCGCACCTACTCGGGAGGCTGAGGTGGGAGAATCACTTGAACCCGGGAGGTGGAGGTTGTGGTGAGCCGAGATCGTGCCATTGCACTCCAGCCTGGGTGACAGAGCAAGACTCCATCTCAAAAAAAAAAAAAAAAAGAACACACAGAGCTGCCTCCCGTGACTAGCCAAGGCCTGGCTGTGCACCTGCCACAGGGAGCGTTTTAGAAGGGCCGCCCTGCAGCCAGCCCCAGACAGGAGGCCCGGCAGTGCTGGGTACAGAAGCACCATTTCTTCCCAGCTCAGCCCTTGGCCCTGATCAGCCTCTCTTATTTTATCTTTATTTTTATTTTTTTGAGATGGAGTCTCACTTTGTCCCCCAGGCTGGAGTGTACTGGTGCAACCCTAGCTCACTGTAACCTCAGACTCCTGGCCTCAAGCCATCCTCCCGCCTCAGCCTCCCAGAGTAGCTGAGACTACAGGCTTGTGCCACCATACCCAGCTTACCTTTTAATTTTTTTTTTTTTTGACGGAGTCTTGCTCTGTCGCCCAGTCTAGAGTGCGGTGGCGTGATCTTGGCTCACTGCAACCTCCGCCTCCCAGGTTCAAGTGATTCTCCTGCCTCAGCCTCCTGAGTAGCTGGGATTACAGGTGCCCACCACCACGCCCGGCTAATTTTTTTGTTTTTTGTATTTTTAGTAGAGACGGGGTTTCACCATCTTGGCCAGGCTGGTCTCGAACTCCTGACCTCGTGATCCACCCACCTCGGCCCCCCAACATGCTGGGATTACAGGCATGAGCCACTGCACTCGGCCTTGATTTTTTTACTTAGAGACAGGGTCTCGCTGTATTGCCCAGGCTGGAGTGCAGTGGTGCCACCCCAGCTCAATGCACGCTCATTATGTTCTCCTGAAATTTGGCTTCGCTTCCCCAAGAACTTTTATTTTTATTTTTTTATTTTAGAGACAGGTCTCACTGTGTTGCCCAGGCTGACTTTGAACTCCTGGCCTCAAGCAATTCTCCTGACTCGGCCTCCCAAAGTGCTGGGATTACAGGCATGAGCCGCCGCACCCAACCTGATCAGCCTCTTTTAACAGGGTCTGGGAGATTCAGGACCTTCTCTGCCGATGGTAGCTCCCGCTCCCTCGCCTCTCTGTCCGCCAGGCCCAGGAGCTGCTCGGTAAAGTCCCTGTCTCTGCCAGGCCGGGTGCATTCTTGACATTCTTGTCCTTTTACGCAGGCCGCCCCGGCCAGCTCTCAGAAGCCTCCACCGGCTGCACGCTCTTTGCCTGCTGGTGAGAAGATGGCCCTGGCGGTAGCGGCTCCTGGTCGGTTTATCGAGCCGGGAGTGGCACTTTCCCAACTATGAGAACTATGCTTGGAATTCAGAGCCACCGCCAGCCTCTCTGGGTCTCGCTGTCACGGCTTCCTGTGCAGCTGGAAAACACCTCCAAGAGTGGCCGTGGCATCACAGACCTAAAAAAGGAGCTGGGTTTGCTTCGGCAGGTCTCCCCGGGAGGAGGAAAGCCAGTCTGTCCCGCTGCCCGGCGGGCCTCCTGTCTGCTCGGCAGAGACAGGCCAGGCAGGTTTGGACTTCTTGGGATGCTCCAGCCTCAGCGCCCCCAGGGTCCCCGCGAAATCTCCACCCACCCCAGGCCTGCTGTCTGCTTCCTGGCTTTACAGCCCAGGACACCTGGATTCAGCCCACCCACCCGTGAGCAGGAGCCCACGCACCCACCCTCTGCACAGGCTGGGCACACCGTCGTGCTAAGGGTCCCGGCAAGAATCAGTCTTAGAGCACAGGCCGGGTGTGGAGGCTCCGTCTGTAATCCCAGCACTTTGGGAGGCTGAGGCAGGAGGATCACCGGAGGCCAGGAGATCGAGACCAGCCTGGACAACATAGTGAGACCCCCCCCATCTCTACAAAAAATAAAAAAATCAGCTGGGCATGGTGGCGTGTGCCTGTGGTCCCAGCTACTTGGGAGGCTGGAGCAGGAGAATCGCTTGGGCCCAGGAGTTCAAGGCTTCAGTGAGCTGGGATCACACCACTGTACTCTAGCCTGGGCAACAGAGTAAGACCCCTTCTCAGAGAAGAAAAAGAAAGAAAGAGAGAGAGAGGAAGGAAGGAAGGGGAAAAGAAAAGAAAGAAATTGAGAAAGAAACAGAGAGAGAGAGGGAGGGAGGAGGGAAGGAAGGGAGAGGGAGAGAGAAGAAAGAAAGAAAGAGGAAGGGAGGAAGGAAGGAAAGGAAGGAAAGAGGGAGAGAAGAAAGAGAGAGGGAGGGAGGGAGGGAAAGAGGAAAGAAGGAAGGAAGGAGAAAGAAGAGGTGTGAGTTCCTGGGATGGTGTATATTTAGAATGCAAAACCTTGGGCCACTGGATGAGCAAGCCCTCTAGGTGGTTCTCCCTAAACCCTTTGGCAAATGTGACAGGGCAGCTCGGGGAGGGACGACAACCAGCCTCTGGCACAGAGCTCCATTCAGGGCTCCACTGGGACCATGTGGGGTGGGTGTGCATTCCCCATTGGATATTGTATGCGTCTAAAATTGAGCTTATGGCTGGGTGCGGTGGCTCCCGCCTGTAATCCCAGCATTTTGGGAGGCCGAGGCAGGCAGATCACCTGAGTTCAGGAGTTCGAGACCAGCCTGGCCAACGTGGTGAAACCCCGTCTCTACTAAAAATACAAAAATTAGTGGTGGCGGGTGCCTGTAATCCCAGCCACTTGGGAAGCTGAGGCAGGAGAATCGCTTGAATCAGGAGGCAAAGGTTGCAGTGAGCCGAGATCACGCCATTGCACTCCAGCCTGGGTGACAAGAGGGAAACGCCATCCAAAAAAAAACAAAATTGGTATATATGTTTATTTCTCAGTTTGTGAAAATATCCTTAATTTACTGTCATCACAAACAAATTTCAATTCTGATTACTAGGCAAAAAAAAACAGAAGATAATCTGCTTTGCAATGCAGTTTATAGTTCATTTGTACATAGGAACATGCAATATATGAAAAATTACTAACTAAACTACAAGTATTAAATATCGAAATTAGTTAACAGTTTATTATAATTTATTTAACAATCTAGGGCTGGGTGCTGTGGCTCACGCCTGTAATCCCAGCACTTTGGGAGGCCGAGGCAGGTGGATTATCTGAGGTCAGGAGGTCAAGACCAACCTGGCCAATATGGTGAAACCCCGCCTCTACTAAAAATACAAAAGTTAGCTAGGCGTGGTGGCAGGCATCTGTAATCCCAGCTACTTGGGAGGCTGAGGCACGAGAATCACTTGAACCCGGGAAGCACAGGTAGCAGTGAGCTGAGATCGCACCACTGCACTCCAGCCTGGGAGACACAGCGAGACTCTATCTCGAAAAAATATATATATAGCCAGGCACGGTGGCTCACGCCTATAATCCCAGCACTTTAGGAGGCCGAGGTGGGTGGATCATGAGGTCAGGAGATCAAGACTATCCTGGCTAACACGGTGAAACCCCGTCTCTACTAAAAATACAAAAAAAAATTAGCCGGGCCTGGTGGCGGGCGCCGGTAGTCCCAGCTACTTGGGAGGCTGAGGCAGGAGAATGTCTTGAACCCGGGACACAGAGTTTGCAGTGAGCCGAGATCGTGCCACTGCACTCCAGCCTGGGCGACAGAGTGAAACTCCGTATCAAAAAAAAATATATATATATATATATATCTAGGAAGTCTGAAGCCATCAGCACTTCCAATGCAGTGAGGAGTTCAGGAATCTCAGTGGAGCTGTTAGAGTAGTGAACCTTGTAGGTAATATACATGCATGCCCTTCTATTGTGTTTTTTTAAAGACAGGGTCTTGCTCTGTTGCCCAGGCTGGACTGCAGCGGTGCAATCATAGCTCACTTCAGCTTCCAACTCCCGGGCTCAAGCAGTCTTTCTGCCTCAGCCTCCTGAGTAGCTGGGACTACAGGTGTGCACCACCATGCCAGGCTAATTTTTTTTTTTTTTTTGTAGAGACAGGGGTCTCACTATGTTGCCCAGGCTGGTCTCAAACTCCTGGCCTCAAATGATCCTCCTGCCTTGGCCTCCCACAGTGGTAGGATCATAGGCATGAGTCACCACCACTGCTGACGGCCTGACGCATGCTTTGGATAGCATCGTGGAGAGATCTCTCTAAAATTGACCCGGTTGGTTTCATTCTCAGCATACTGACCTGGGCCACTCAGCACGGCTTTCCTTGTTCCTGATGCTCGTGTATGTTCTCTTTTTACAATAAAGTCATCATCATCAGAAGATAACAGTTTACCATCCATGGCATCAGGTCCTCATTAGCCACTGCAGCTTTTCTCCTCTCCATTCATTGTTGTTTTGTTTTGTTTTGTTTTGTTTTGTTTGAGACAGAGTCTTGCTCTGTTGTCCAGGCTGGAGGACAGTGACGCAATCATAGCTCACCGCAGCCTCCGTCTTCCAGGTTCAAGCAATTCTCCCACCTCAGCCTCCCCAGTAGCTGGGACTACAGGCATGCACCACCACATCCGGCTGATGTTTGTATTTTTTGGTAGAGATGGGGTTTCACCGTGTTGGCCAGGCTGGTCTGGAACTCCTGACCGCAAGTGATCCGCCTGCCTCGGCCTCCCAAAGTGCATTCATTATGTTCTTTAGAAATTCCGTGTCGCTTCCCTCAAGACCTTTCATAATTTCTCGTCAGCCCCGCAGTCACTGTAACCAGGTCCCCGCCTAACACCACAGCCCCCACTCCAGGGCCAGTTTCCTACCTCCAGCTTCCTGTCCCATCAGAACTGTACTTTGAGCATGCTCAGTGTATTATATGTTGATTACATTTATATATTATGATGCTATTCTATATTCTATGTCATATTGATTTTATTATAGCCAGGTGCCATGGCTCACGCTTGCAGCCCCAGTGATTTGGGAGGCTGAGGCAGGAGGATCACTTGAGATCAGCCTGGGCAACATAGCTGTAGAGACTTCATCTCTACAAAAAATAAAAAACTAGCCAGGCCTAGTGGTGTGCACCTGTAGTCCCAGCTACTCAGGAGGCCCAGGCAGGAGGATCGCTTGAGCCCGGGAGTTGGAGGCTGCAGTGAGCTATGATTGCACCACTGCACTCCAGCCTGGGTGACAGAGTGAGACCCTGGCTCTAAAAATATGTATGAGGCCGGGCGCGGTGGCTCACGCCTGTAATCCCAGCACTTTGGGAGGCCGAGATGGACGGATCACGAGGTCAGGAGATCGAGACCATCCTGGCTAACACGGTGAAACCCCGTCTCTACTAAACAAAATACAAAAAATTAGCCGGGCATGGCGGCGGGCGCCTGTAGTCCCAGCTACTCGGGAGGCTGAGGCAGGAGAATGGCGTGAACCCAGAAGGCGGAGCTTGCAGTGAGCCGAGATCGCACCACCGCACTCCAGCCTGGGCAACAGAGCGAGACTCTGTCTCAAAAAAATAAATAAATAAAAATAAAAATAAAAATACGTATGTATATATATTTTGTTATCTGTATAATAAAATATACACATACACAAATGGAGTCTGATCAGGAAGCACAGACTGTACCCCAAGGCCAAGAGAGCCCCTCCTGGGAACCCAGGGTGGCTCAGCCTCCGCACAGAACCCCTAGGGTGTCGTGGAGCATGGGGAAACTGCTCTCTCGTTCTGAATTTTACAGCCGAGAAAGCTGAGGCTCAGGGAAGTCCAGGGGACGTGCTCAGAACCAGGTCTCCGGCCCGAGAAAGTCCTCCCTGTCAGGACCTCACTGCAGACCTCCTGTGCTGTTACATGCACGACCCACACACGCTTCAGCGCTGCGGTGCTCTTGTCTGCAATCCAGAAACACAGATCTTATATTTCTTGCTCCAAGACAAACAACACATCGATTGTTTTAACCTTTCACTTTAGTTCTGATTAGGAAAAAAGCATGTGGCTTCAGTTTCAAAAACAGCAAACTGAGGCCTTTTTCTTTTCTTTTCTTTTCTTTCTTTTTTTTTTTTTTTTTTTTTTTGAGATGGAGTTTCGCTCCTGTTGCCCAGGCTGGAGTGCAATGGTGCCATCTCGGCTCACTGCAACCTCCGCCTCCCGGGTTCAAGCAATTCTCCTGCCTCAGCCTCCCGAGTAGCTGGGACTACAGGCGCCCGCCGCCACACCCGGCTACTGTTTTTGTATTTTTAGTAGAGACGGGGTTTCACCATGTTGGCCAGGCTGGTCTCAAACTCCTGACCTCGTGATCCACCCACCTCGGCCTCCCAAAGTGCTGGGATTATGGGCGAGAGCCACTGCGCCCAGCCTTCTTTTCTTTTTGAGATATGTCTCACTCTGTTGCCCAGGCTGAAGTACAGTGGTTGTGGTCATAACTCACCGCAGCCTCCAACTCCTGGGCTGAAGCGATCCTCCTGCCTCAGCCATCCAAGTAGCTGAGACTATAGGCACACACCACCACACCCAGCTAATTTTCTTATTTTTGTACAGGTGGGGTTTCACTCTGTTGCTCAGGCTGGTTTCAAACTCCTGGGCTCAAGTGACCCTCCCACCTTGGCCTCCCAAAGCACTGGAATTCCAAGCATGAGCCACCAAACCTGGCCCAGGATTTCAACATATGAACTTGGTGGGGTCAGAGGAGGACACAAATATTTAGTCTGCAGGAAACAGCCCATATGACTTTCCGAGTGTACCGTGTTCTAGGAATTCCGAGTCAAGGTCACCTGGCGCTAGAAGCCATTAAAAAACATGTGTTCCAAAAAGAAATAACATTTGAAGCCTGCATCTTAAAGAAGGAACATGTCACAGGGGAAAGAGATCTTCCAGGGTTAAGATCGACATCTGCAGACAGGCATGGCCCCCACTTCAGGCCCCAAGCAAATGTCTCTTGAGCATTTATATATACCAGGTTCTGGGGACACCTCAGATTTTTTTTTTTTTTTGAGACAGGGTCTTACTCTGCTGCCCAGGCTGGAGTGCAGTGGCATGATCTCAGCTCACTGCAACCTCCACTTCCTGGGCTCAAGCGATCCTCCCACCTCAGCCTCCTGAGTAGCTGGGACTACAGGTGTGCACCACCACACCCAACTAGTTTTTTGTATTTTTTTTTTTGTAGAGTCAAGGTTTTGCCATGTTGCCCAGGCTGGTCTCGAACTCTTGGGCTCAAGTGATCCTCCTGCCTCAGCCTCCCAAAGTGCTGGGACTACCAGCATGAGTCACTGCACCCAGCCCCAGATCTTTGGCCTCATGAGGCTTACAGTCCAGTAGGCGGACAACTTAAATATCAAATGATAAATACTACAAGAAAAGAAATAGACAGGCATGAGAGAATGATGTGGTGGGCTGAATGACTGGCTCCAAGGTTGTTGTAACTGTTAATTTTATGTGTTAACTTGACTGGTTTACAGGGTGCCCAGATATCTGCTTCAATGTTATTCTGGGTGTATCTGTGAGAATGTTTCTGGATGAAATGAACCATTGGCTGTGTAAAGCATATTGCTCCCCCTCCCCAATATGGGGGCCTCATCTAATAAGTTAAAGCCCTCAATAGAACAAAAATGCTAAGTAAGAGATAATCCCTCCTGCCTGGCAGCCTTCAACCTGGCAGATAGGTTTTTTCAGCCTTTGGACTCCAATTGAAATATCTGCTCTTGGGTCTCAAGCCTGCTGGCTTTCAGACAGAAACTATCAGTTCTCCTGTCTCTCTAGCTTGCCAATTGTGCATCTTATGACTTCACAGCCTCTGTAATTATGTGAGCCAATTTCTTATAATAAATATCTTCTGGGCAAGCCATCTACCTTCTCTGGGTCTTAGTTTCCCAGGGACAGCCATCTCCCTTATGGCCCCCTCCAGGGTTTCCGAATCTGGAAAATGCTGAGCTCATGAGGCCACAGGGTGAGAAAGGAGATGATCCTGGAGCCATGCATCAGAGAAGGCAGTTCTTTGATGGGACTGGAGCTGAGGGAAGAATTCCTAGCAGTGGGAATTGAACAATAAGCCTTGATTTTTGCACTTGATTTTGTAAGGAATTGGAAGCTGCTGGTGGTTTCTGAGTAGGGGAGGAACAGATTCAACTGCATTTTCAGAAGCGCACTCTAGCTGTTGGGAGGAGATGGAGGGAGTGGGGAGTGGAGCAGAGGCCATTGGTGGAGCACACAGGGATCTGCCTGAGGCTGCAGAGCACTGCTGAAGTGGACATCCAAGGAGGGGCTGGCTGGACTGAAGAAAAGTCTCTGGGGACAGCTGGCATTGAGTCTTATCACGCTAACATTGGACCAGTCACAGCGGATGGGGATGTATATATATATTTTCAGATGCTGACTTCATTTTGTGTGTGTGTAGAATTGCAAAATTCAATTAATGTATCACTAGTAAACTCCTGAAGTAATATTTATAACTCCTATCACTGGAATCCAATGACCAAAATAATATAATAAAAATCGTATAATAAAAATGTGAAGGCAGAAGCATAGAACATCTTCTGTTGTGGGTTGGTTGGAGGTGAGGACTGAGCTGAAGGCTGATATGATTCATGTGTGTTTGTTCTAAGGCTTTTACAGAGTTTTTCACTTCCTGTTGATCTTTCCACTGGAATTTTAGAATTATTTTATCAAGCTCTTTCCTCTCTGCAACAATTTTATTGTTTTTCACTTCTTCCTGCATTTTCTACCTTTCATCTGGAATTATCTTTCTGTAGTTTTACCTTTTAAAAGGCAAGTCTGTTGGTGAGAAGGTCTGGTTTTGTTTATCTGAAAATGCCCTTATTTCCCCCTGATTCTTAAAGGATATTTTCACTGGGTCCACCTAATTGCTGCTGTTTTTTCCTGTGGCAACTTTTGTTTGTTGATTTTTGTTTGTAATTAACTGATTTTATCAAAGTCCAATTCAAATACAGTAAGATGAACAGATCTTAAAGATACAGTTTGATGGATTTTAGCAAATGTGTACACCTGTGTATGCCAACAGCTCAACCAACATAGAGAACATTGCCATCACCCTAGAAGTTATTTCATGGCCCTTTCTAGCCAACACCCTGGCCAGAGGCAGCAACCTCTGTTTTCATTTCTATCACCACAGTTTTGCCTATTCTTGAACTTTATATAAATGGAATTATATAATAGCATCTCTAATATCCAGCTTCTGTTGCTTTACTTTTTTTATTTTTGAGAATCATTTATTTTTTAAATATCTAATATTAATATTGAATATTGAATAATTTATTATTTTTATATTTTTGAGAATATATTTATATTTTTGAGAATCATACACGTTGCTTGATCTCTCAATAGTTTATTCTTTTTTATGTGCAACCATATTTCATTGTGTGAAATGCCATGGCTTGTTTATTCTCTCGTTGACAGGCATTTGGGTTGTTTCCAGGTTTTGCTATTATGAGTAAAAGCTTATGAACATCTCATACAAGTCCTTTTATGGAGACGTGTTTTTATTTATCTTGAGTAAATCCCTAGGAGTGGAATTGCTGGGTCATAGGTGAGGTATGTGTTCAGCCTTATAAGAAACTGCTAAACCATTTTCCATGGTGGTTGTACTATTTCACATTCCCGTCAGTAATGGATGATGCATCCAGCTCTTCTACATCCTCCCAAATATTTAGTGTTGTCAGTCTTTTAAATTTTTGCCACTCTAGTGGTTGAGAGGCAGCCTCTCTTGATGGCTTTAACTCATATTTCCGTGATGACTAATCATTAGACACCATTTCATGTGCTTACTGGCCATTTCTCTGCCACTTTTTAGGACGTTTCTTTTGCCTGAGGTTCTAGGGATTCTGAAATCTGTGGCTTGAGGTCTTTTTATCAGTTTTAGAAAGTTATTGGTCATTATCTCTTCAAAGATTGTTCCTGCTTCATTCTCTCTCTCTTCCTTCTGGTGTTCCAATAACATGTATATTATACGTCACTGCATCTTCTATGTCTTTTGCTCTTTCTTCTGTAGTTTCTTTCCCTTTGTGTCTTCTTGCTTCATTCTGGATATTTTTCTCTGTTCTGTCTTCCAGTTCACTAATTTTTATTTCTTCCATTGAGTTCTTACTTTTCAGATATTGTCATTTTCTCCATATCCACTGGTTCCTTTTTCTCCCTATTGTTCCAATTTGCTGCTAAGATTCCAATCTCATCTTTTTGTCTCCTTGAACGTAATTAACACAATTAATTTAAAGTCTCTGTCAATTCCCAGTATATGGAAACCCTGTGGGTCTCTTTGTAGTGCTGGTTTTTCTTTTTTTTTTTTTTTGAGACGGAGTCTCGCTCTTTCGCCCAGGCTGGAGTGCAGTGGCGCAATCTCGGCTCACTGCAAGCTCCGCCTCCTGGGTTCATGCCATTCTCCTGCCGCAGCCTCCCAGGTAGCTGGGACTACAGGCACGTGCCACGGCACCCGGCTAATTTTTTGTATTTTTAGTAGAGACGGGATTTCACCATGTTAGCCAGGATGGTCTTGATCTCCTGACCTCGTGATCCACCCGCCTTGGCCTCCCAAACTGCTGGGATTATAGGCGTGAGCCACCGCACCTGGCAGTTCTGGTTATTTCTGCTGATTTTTGTTTATGTGGTCTGGCTCCTTGTATGTCTAGTTATTTTTACTTGCATGCCAGACATTGTATTGTGCATTTTTTTTTTTTTTTTTTTTTTTTTTTTTTTTTGGGGACAGAGTCTTGCTCCATCGCCCAGGCCGGAGTGCAGCAGCGCGATCTCGGCTCACTGCAAGCTCCGCCTCCCGGGTTCACGCCACTCTCCTGCCTCAGCCTCCGGAGTAGCTGGGACTACGGGCGCCCACCACCACGCCCGGCTAATTTTTTGTATCTTTAGTAGAGACGGGGTTTCACCGTGTTAACTAGGATGGTCTCGATCTCCTGACCTCGTGATCTGCCCACCTCAGCCTCCCAAAGTGCTGGAATTACAGGCGTGAGCCACCGGGCCTGGCCTGTATTGTGGATTTGTATGTAGAAATAATTTGAGGCCTGGGATCATATTGTTTTCTGCCAGAGGGGATTGATGTTTACTTCTTCCAGGCATTTGGGGCCACCAGCAATCTTGCATCACCTTAATCCAATATCAGGGATTGAGATTATTCAAAACTCAGCTGCAGTTGCTCTAAGAACCTGTCTGCTTCCTCTTGATCTTTACTCTTTTTTTTTTTTTTTTTTTTTTGAGACGGAGTCTCACTCAGCTGCCAAAGCTGGAATGCAGTGGCGCTATCTTGGTTCACCGCAACCACCGTCTCCCAAATTCAAGTGATTCTCTTGCCTCAGCCTCCTGACTAGCTGGGATTAGAAGCACTCGCCATCATGCCCAGCTAATTTTTGTATTTTAGTAGAGACAGGGTTTCACCATGTTGGCCAGGCTGGTCTCGAACTCCTGACCTCAGGTCATCCACCTGCTGCGGCCTCCCAAAGTGCTGGGATTCCAAGCGTGAGCCACCGCGCCCGGCTGTGATCGTTACTCTTACAGTGCAACATTAAGTTGTCCCAATTCACACCAAGGGGGAATTTACCAAGCCTTCTCTCCTCAGGAAACCCTGGACCTCAATTTCTATGGCCTTGTGAAGCTGACAGAAATATCACTCGGCCTCTCAGCAAACCCTCCCGACCCCAGGAAAAAGTGACCCCAAACCCAGGCTCTCCTTTGATCCTCCCCTAAATCCTGGCTGGAAATTCTCCATTATCTTAATAGCCCTGCAGGCCCTTGAGCAGATGCTTTGACATTCTGTCCAGCTTTTCTTTCTTTTTTGAGACAGGGTCTCACTCTGTCGTCACCCAGGCTAGAGCGCAGTGGTGCAATCTTAGCTCACTGCAACCTCTGCCTCCCGGGTTTAAGCGACTGTTGTGCCTCAGCCTCCCGAGTAGCTTGGACTACAGGCAAGCGCCACCACGTCCAGCTAATTTTTGTATTTTAATAGAGATGAGGTTTCACTACGTTGGCCAGGCTGGTCTCAAACTCCTGACCTCAAGTGATCCTCCCACCTCGGCCTCCCAAAGTGCTGGGATTACAGGCTTGAGCCACCGCACCCAGCCCTGTCCAGCTTTTTTTTCTTTTTTTGAGACAGGATCTCTCTCTGTTGCCCAGGCTGGAGTGCAGTGGCGCAATCTCAGCTCACTGCAACCTCTGCCTCCCGGGTTTAAGCGATTCTTGTGCCTCAGCCTCCCAAGTAGCTGGGACTACAGGCACGTGCCACCATGCCCAGCTAATTTTTGTATTTTTAGCAGAGACGGGATTTCACCATGTTGGCCAGGCTGGTCTCAAACTTCCGACCTCAAGTGATCCTCCCGCCTCGGCCTCCCACAGTGCTGGGATCACAGGTGTAAGCCACCACACCTGGCCCTGTCCAGCTTTTCTAGTTGACCTCAGCAAGAGAGTGGGTTTGTCCTTAGCAGCTAATCCACCATTGTGCAAGCCAAAATCTACCAATAGAGATTTTTAACCCAAAGTCCAAGTCGTTTAGAAGGAGGTCATGGATATTCTAGATCCTCTTGATCTTAGAGCCACAGGATGACAAATGAGGACCCATCCTCAGCCTGGAGAGGAGCCCTCTCATCTTCCAGTCGAGGAAGCCAAGACCCAAAAACCAGGAGCAGAGCCAGAGTGCGAGCCCGGGTTTTCCATTTCCAGGCACACACTGTGTGGTCCCTCTTCAGGAGCAGGTGTCAGCCTTTATCCCTTGAATAAGATCCCTGGCAATGACCTCACCTCTCCCTGAAACCTGAATGTTCTGTCAATTCAGCAAGAGGCTGATGCAACTCACAGTCCCCAGAGGCCCTTTTGTCTCTCATTGAGTCCATAAATGACACGGAAATGATCTAAGCACGACTGGTCACCCTGGACTTCTGGAACTCATCACGGAGCTTACAAGACTCTCCTCTCACCTTTACCCTATGGCTGAAAAGAAGAAGGGATTTGCCCAAGCTCATGCTTTAAGTTCAACAACACAAAAATGGGCCGGGCGTGGTGGCTCACGCCTGTCATCCCAGCACTTTGGGAGGCCCAGGCAGGCGGATCACCTGAGGTCAGGAGTTTGAGACCAGCCTGGCCACCATGGCAAAACCCCGTCTCCACTAATAATACAAAAATTAGCCGGGCGTAGTTGCACATGCTTATAATCCCAGCTACTCAGGAGGCTGAGGCAGAAGAATTGCTTGAACCCGGGAGGTAGGGGTTGCAGTGAGCCGAGATGGTGCCATTGCACTCCAGCCTGGGCGACAGAGTGAGCCCTCATCTCCAAAAAACAAACAAACAAACAAAAAAACCCACCAACACAAAAATGGGTAATTTCAGGACTCCCAGTTTGTGGCTCTATCCTGAATCCAATCCACTCTGATTTTTAATATGATCAGCTTCCAGCTCTGCCCAGGTCTCTCCAGGGCCGGGGGCACTGTTACAATTCCCTGCTGCACCCCAGCCTCAGGGCAGGTCAGGGGAGTGGCGACAGGGTGCAAGTCCACGGGGAGTGAGATTTCTCAAGAGCTCCGGGCAAACCGGCCCTTCCACATTCGCTGGGTGCAGGATGTTCCAGCCACCTTGTCTTTCCAGCAGCTGTGTTTATATTTGGCAGCTGCCACAGGTCCCTAGAAGAGGGTCCTCTTCCTGCCTGCCAGACTCTGGAACCCCTGTTTCCTGGCACAGGAACCTGGGGGCCAGGCCTGGTACAGAGATGAGAGTGTCCCTCTGAGAATTCCAACAGAGGTCACTGGGGCTCAGAGAGGGAAGGCAACTTTCCCAAGGCCACACAGCTTGGTAGAGCCAGGGCAGATTTCTGGCCTAGCACCTTCCAGAGTTCCCTCCTCTATGGGAGCTGTGGTCTCACTCCCTTCAAATGCAATGGGGCTCACATTTCGGGGAAGACTCCCGCCCTGTGGGGCCTCTCCTAGTCACAAAGCATTCTGGGATGCTAATAAAATTAAAGCCCTTTTGGAAACACCCCTCTATTTACTTTTTTCTTTTTTTTTTGAGACCATTCTCCTGCCTCAGCCTCCCGAGTAGCTGGGACTACAGGCACCCGCCACCATGCCTGGCTAATTTTTTTGTATTTTTTTTTTTTTAGTAGAGACGGGGTTTCACCGTGTTAGCCAGGATGGTCTCGATCTCCTGACCTCGTGGTCTGCCCACCTTGGTCTCCCAAAGTGCTGGGATTGCAGGTGTGAGCCACCCGCCCGGCCTTTTTTTTTTTTTTTTTAAGACAGGGTCTCGATCTGTCACCGGCGCGATCTCGGCTCACTGCAACCTCCACCTCCTGGGTTCAAGCGATTCTCATGCCTCAGCCTCCCGAGTAGCTAGAATTATAGGCACGCGCTACCATGCCTGGCTCATTTTTTTGTATTTTTAGCAGACACGGGGTTTCACCATGTTGGCCAGGCTGGTCTTGAACTCCTGACCTCAAATGACCCACCCGCCTCAACCTCCCAAAGTTCTGGGATTACAGGCGTGAGCCACCACGCCCAGCATATTTTCATAGTACCATTTATTTCTTGGGGCCTTCAGTCAGCTGGGTTCAAACTCTTTGCATTTTTCCTAAGGGAACCACTCTGAGCTGCAGGATTTCTCCTGATAAGGGCGTTCCATAAAGGCCTAAATTTTTCCCCCGACACCTGTCGAAGTCTGGGGACATTTGTGCTTGTCATGACTGTGGGTGCACTGGGGGGGGGGGTTCCTGGCATGGAGTGGGTGGAGACCAGGGATGCTGCCCAGCACCCTGCAGTGCCCAGGACGGCCCCACCCCAGAGAAGGATCCAGCCAGAGGGCGAGGGCCTGTACTGGAGTGAGTTAAACTTCCCAGTATAGATCAGGTCTCTTTAGGATTTTATGAACTTCGGAGTTCAGCCAGCTTTGCAGACTGGGGCCCTAGGCTGTGTCTCTCTTTACTGACACCACTGTCAATTTTGTTGCAGTTTTGGGTCTTTGTCTGCCCAGCCATCTGCTCAGCAAACGTTTAGGCCACACCTCCTCTCCTCCTCCCAGTGGGGACAGGCCCGTGGGCGGGGGCACAGCTCCAGAGGGGCGATGCCCCCAGGCTGGAACCCAGGCCACCTTCCTGGAGGGATGCACGACACCAAAACTCCCTCTGCACCCCCAGATGAGGGCCGGGAGGAGTGGTGCCATCTGAGTGAGACACAGCATTGGGCTGACCTCAGAGTCCCGGTTCTGATACTGTCTCATAGTCACAGGTGACGTCGCCCTGGAGGGGACCGGGAGAGGGTATGTGGGGCTCCCTGGACTATGTTTGCAACTGCCTGAGTCCATAATTACTTCAAAATGAAAAGTTAAGATAGGGCCGGGAGCAGTGGCTAACGCCTGTAATCCCAGCACTTTGGGAGGCCGAGGCGGGTGGATCACTAGGTCAGGAGTTTGAGACCAGCCTGACCAATATGGTGAAACCCCGTCTCTACTACAAATACAAAAATTAGCCGGGCGTGGTGGCGGGCACCTGTAGTCCCAGCTACTCGGTAGGCTGAGGCAGGAGAATCTCTTGAACCCAGGAGGCGGAGGTTGCAGTGAGCCGAGATTGTGCCACTGCACTCCAGCCTGGGGGACAGAGCAAGACTCCCTCTCAAAAAAAAAAGTTAAGATAAACGATATTCAATAAACCTATAACAGATTATATAACTATATAATGAATACATATATACAGATATAAAATAGTAATCTAAATATATTTTAAATACAAATATAAAATCAATAGCAAACCATGTAAATGTCAAAATAGAAATCAAACTAGATCATTAATAATGCATAAATTATATAAATGATGAATAAATATACAAATATGTATGCAATAAGTATATAATACAAATACTAAATACTAATAAAGCTATATATTAGTAATACAAAACTGATATGAATATATAGTGAATGAATCTTCAAGTACGTAATAAATGCATGATAAATGACATAAATATGAGTATAAATATAAATATATGAGTAAACATAAATATATAATGAAATATATAAATATGTAATAAATGTACAATATTATACTATAATATAATATAATATAAGTTTATATTATAAACTAATAGTAGGCCGGGTGCAGTGGCTCACGCCTGTAATCCCAGCACTTTGGGAGGTCGAGGCGGGTGGATCACCTGAGGTCAGGAGTTTGAGACCAGCCTGGCCAACATGGTGAAACCATGTCTCTATTAAAAATACAAAAATTTGCCAGGCGCAGTGGCTCACGCCTTTAATCCCAGCACTCTGGGAGGCCGAGGCAGGCGGATCACAAGATCAGGAGATCGAGACCATCCTGGCTAATACGGTGAAACCCCGTCTCTACTAAAAATATAAAAAATTAGCCGGGCATGGTGGCGGGCGCCTGTAGTCTCAGCTACTTGGGAGGCTGAGGCAGGAGAATGGCGTGAACCCAGGAGGCGGAGGTTGCAGTGAGCAGAGATCGCACCACTGCACTCCAGCCTGGGCGACAGAGCCAGACTCTGTCTCAAAAAAAAAAAAAAAAAATTGGCATGGTGGCAGGCACCTGTAATCCCAGCCACTCGGGAGGTTGAGGCAGGAGAATCGCTTGAACCCGGGAGGCGGAGGTTGCAGTGAGCTGAGATCGCACCACTGCACCCCAGCCGGGGGCGACAGAGCGAGACTCCGTCTCAAAAACAAAAAACAAAAGAGGCAGAGCACTTGGTTTCATTCCAACTTTTCACTCTTTCACATAACACGATTATAAACGCCTTTCTATATGTAGCTTTTTATTTCTTTTCGTTTTTTTCCCTCGGGATAACTGCCGGAGCAAGGGGTTAGAGGGCGGCCGCTCCCTGGGGGTCCCTGTGGTCCCATCTCCCTCCCTGCCGGTGCTGCCAGCTCCTCTCCTGCGGTTTTGTTCAGCCCTTGTGTGCACTGGAGCCTCGTGTCTGCTCAGGTCTGCTCTGTTTCGGGGCTGGTCATCCTTCCTTGAGCGACCACAGATTTCCACTATGTCCTGGGGTGGGGGGTACCCTCATCCTTCTTGACTTTCAGGCGCGAGTGGGATTTTTCTGCACGAGGCGGGCCTAGACTCGGGTGTGGCTATGAGCCTTTTGCTAGGAGGCCAGCGCGGGGCCGGGCGGCGTCCCTCTTCAGTTTTATTTTTGGAGAGCCTCGCCTGCAGCCTTGCCTGCCTGCAGGGAGGGGCCTGTGCACCGAGGCAGAGCCCGACCCTCAGGACGGTGCCGCGGGGACTGTGTGCATCTTTGACCACCTGGCCCTGCCCCTGCAGCTGCCTGCTCCCGCCCCTCCCACAGCTTCCCCGGGCCCCGGGCCCCTAGGCAAGCTCATTCACGTCGGGGTGCCCAGCACCCGTGCGCCTCTGCAGGGAGGCAGCTGGCAGGGGCGTTCCTGGCTGACTCAGCGCGTGGCCAGTTCTACTGCTGTTGGCTTAGTCCTCTGCTGGGGGCATGGCTGCTCCTGAGTCAGTGCCGGCTGGTGACACCACCGAGACGGGGACTTAGGGAGGCGACTGCATGGGTGATGCAATCTGTGTCTGAGTCTCGGCATCTCAGCACGAGCATCCACATGCATGCCAGTGTGCACACACACGCACACGCATGTACACATGCAGACACATGTACACACCCATGCACGCACATATCCACGCACCTACAGTGACATATACACATGCCCACACACATGCGCACACCCAGTGACATGCATGCCCACACACGTGCGCACACGCATATGCAGTGCCGTGTCCACACACGTGCACATACACACACGCAGATATGTGTGCACACACATGCATATATGCACACTCATGAATGCCAGTATACACACATGCACATACATGCACACGCAAGGTACACATACATACACATGTGCACACTGACATGCACACCACGTGTACACACACGTGTAGAGTCACATGGACATCATTCACGTACATGCAAATAAACATAGACACACATGCGCGCGCGCGCACACACACACACGCAGAGCGCAGTCCTCTCTGGCCTTTCTGGCAGGCCTGGGTTATTACCCAACCCAAAGGGAGCATCTCGCAGGAAATTTCGCCCAAAACAGAAAAGCCAGCACGGGTCAGGGCCTGATGCTCACATGGAAATTGCGAGGGGTGGCTGCCCAGGGCAGCAGGGGCCCAGGGTCTGGGTGGACACTCCTGACTGTGGATGCCAAATAGGACCCCCTGGCCTTCCAAGGAAAACAGGAGGTCGGGCCAGCCCGTTTGTTCTCTGCGTGCACGTATTTTTAGCACTGAGTAATTTAGGTATTTTTAAGCCCAACCAAGGGCGGTTTTCCCTGAGTTGGATGTTTTGTGGCTGCTTTGAAGCTCTCTGGAATCAGAGCCCTCTGAGTGGCCACACGTGGGCTCTGCCTCCAGAGCAGACAGATTGGGCCTTCTCTGCCCCCAAAAAGTGGGGGTGGGACATCTGCTGGAAACCAAGGAGGCTGGGCGGTGTCAAAGGGATTTTTTTTTTTTAATTGATCCTTTTATTGAGATCGCCGTGGAGTCACATCCAGTGCTAACAAAGAATGTAGAGGAATTCTGTGTGTCATTCCCCGGCCGTCCCTGGTGGTAACATTTGGTAAAGCTATGGGCAAGATCGCAGCCAGACAGTCACACACCCACCAGCCTCGCTCAGGTTCCACAGTATTCCGTATTGTGCCCACTAGTGTGTGAGTGTGTGAGGCTTTCTGTGAGTTTATCACTCGTGTAGGCTTGTGGATTCATCACTGTAGTTGAGGCACTAACAGGGATCATTCGTGTTGCCCTTTTATTTACTTATTTATTCAGAGATGGGGTCTCATTAAGTTGCCCAGTCTGGCCTCAACCTCCCAGGCTCAAATGATCCTCCCACCTCAGCCTCCCAAGTAGCTGGGACCACAGGAGTGAGCTACCCATGCCCAGCTAATTTTTTAATTTTTTGTAGAGAGGGGGTCTTGCTATGTTGCCTAGGCTGGCCTCAAACTCCTGGACTCAAGTGATCCTCCCATCTCAGCCTCCCAAAGTGCTGGGATTACAGGCAAGAGCCACCGTGCCTGGCTGTGTTGCCCTTTTATACAGAGACCTATCTCCCTCCCAGCCCCTGCCACTCCCTGATCCCTGGCAGCCGCTAATCTGTTCTCTATTTCTAAAATTTCGTCCTTGGGCTGGGCATGGTGGCTCATGCCTGTAATCCCAGCACTTTGGGAGGCCGAGACAGGCAGATCACTTGAGGTCAGGAGTTTGAGACCAGCCTGGCCAACATGGTAAAACCACGTCTCTACCAAAAATACAAAGATTAGCCAGGCATGGTGGCGCATGCACCTGTAATCCCAGCTACTCAGGAGGCCAAAGTGGGAGTATCGCTGGAGCTGGAGAAGTGGAGGTTGCAGTGAGCTGAGATCGTGCCATTGCACTCCAGCCTGGGCAACAGAACGAGACTCTGTCTAAAAAAAGTCCTCTTAAACACATTACACAAACAGAAGCATGCTACACATCCCAGGCCCTGGAGATTTCCCTGCAGTGTGGTATGCATAGACGGTCCTTTCCTTATCACTAAGTAGGCATTTTTTGAAAACTCTGGAATCTGCCTTGTCTTCTCTGCGGCTGCCTGGCTCTGCAAAACAGACAGCGATGCCATGAGTTATGACAGAGACAGGGTGCGGCTTAATTAACTGCTCACAGATGCCCAGCTGGGACTGTGGCTACCCAGGACTCTTGAACCTGGCCCCTGCCCCTGCCACTCCCATCAGCACCAGCCCCCTCGCTGGGTCCTACTAAGCAGGTTTCTCTAGGCTGGACACTGCTGACACGTGGGGCTAGATCGTTCCCTGGAGCGGGGCCGTCTTGGGCACTGCATGGTGCTGAGCAGCATCCCTGGCCTCCACCCACTCCCTGCCAGGAGTACCCCCAAGTCATGATAGCCACAAATGTCCCAGACATCACCCAGTGCTCCATGGAGGGCAGAGTTACCCCCAGATGAGATCTTTGGGGATTCCACGGACTCCCAAGAGACCCTGCGTCCTGTGATCGTCTGCCCTGTTGAGGTCCTGGGTTTTTCCAGGAGAATTCAAGAAGCAACAGCATGGGCTCCTGACTGGTTCAATATGAAGGACACGAAGGAGAGGCCGGGCTCACACCTGTCATCTCAGCACTTTGAGAGGCCAAGGAGGGTGGATCACCTGAGGTCAGGAGTTCAAGACCAGCCTGGCCAACATGGTGAAACCCTGTCTGTACTAAAAATACACAAATTAGCCGGGTATGGTGGAGAGCACCTGTAATCCCAGCTACTCGAGAGGCTGAGGCAGGAGAATCGCTTGAACCCGGGAGGCAGAGGTTGCAGTGAGCTGAGATCATGCCACCGCACTCCAGCCTGGGCGACAGAGCAAGACTCCGTCTCAAAAAAAAAAAAAACCAGACACGGAGGGGGACAGTCACCAGGGGTTCTGCTGTGATCCCCGCCCTGACCCAGGGTCTCCCCTGGGTACTATGGATATCGCGGTCGGATCCTTCCCTGGCGTGGGGCCGTCCTGGGCACTGCAGGGAGCTGAGCAACGTCCCTGGCCTCCACCCAACCCACGCCATGCCAGGAGCACCCCCCACAGCCACAGATGTCCCCAGACATCACCCAGTGTCCTCTGGAGGGCAAGAACCCCTGCCACGGACTGAGGCAGGCCACTGGGGAGCCTGCGTGGGTCCTTCCTTCTCCAGAGGGCCTGGCCTATTGCCTTTGCCCTTTCTTTCTTTCTTTTTTTGTTTTTGTTTTTTTTTTTTTTGAGACAGAGTCTTGCTCTGTCGCCTAGGCTAGAGTGCAGTGGCGCGATCTCGACTCACTGCAAGCTCCACCTCCCAGGTTCACGTCATTCTCCTGCCTCAGCCTCCAGAGTAGCTGGGAATTATAGGCGCCCGCCACCACGCCCGGCTAATTTTTTTGTATTTTTTTTTTAGTAGAGACGGGGTTTCACCATGTTAGCCAGGATGGTCTCGATCTCCTGACCTCATGATCCGCCTGCCTCGGCCTCCCAAAGTGCTGGGATTACAGGCGTGAGCCACCGCGCCCGGCCTGCCTTTGCCCTTTCATTCCCTCGTTCCGCAAAGTCTCAGAGAGGATTGTGACGGCTGACCGCGTGCCAGGCTCTATGCTGAGAGTTAAACAAGTGCCAGCTCTGTGTACACGGAGGCCCCTGGTCTCCACCCAGAGGCGAAATGGCCGTGCCTAGAGTCAGGAAGGTTGAGCCAAGGCCGGGCGCCCCTGCTGCCACCCAGAGGCCTGACCTGAACTTTGACCGACACCCCTCTGCTTCCCCCACAGCTCTCTGGACAACGGGGCCCAGAGCTGATGGCAGACAATGTCAGCCACTAACAACATAGCCCAGGCCCGGAAGCTGGTGGAACAGCTACGCATCGAAGCCGGGATTGAGCGTATCAAGGTGAGCCCGACGGGCACCAAGAAGAGGAGGGAGAGACCCTTGGGTGCCCCAAAAATGGGGGGCAGGAGGGCAGAGCCTTGCACCCCAACTGTGCCTCTTGCTGTGTGAGCTTGGGACCCTCCCTTAACCTCTCTGAGCCTCCGTTTCCTCGGCAGAAAGAGGCAGCTGACCTAACACCTATCTCCTGCCTTCGTGCAGCAATGTAACGTGCTTTGTAAACACACTGGGTCCCCGTGGAGACGGTCATCGTGACAGAGGACTTTGTCGTCCTCATCTGCATTGCTCTGTCCAGCTCCTTGGCAATGACAGATGCAAATTAAACTGAGAGACACAGTCCCAGGCGGGAGGAGACTGCATGTCCTATCTACTTTTTTCACTTCTGTGTTGATTGAAGGATTTGTTTGTTTGTTTGTTTGTTTGTTTGAGACGGAGTCTCGATCTGTCACCCAGGCTGGAGTGCAGTGGCGCGATCTCGGCTCACTGCAACCTCTGCCTCCCGGGTTCAAGCGATTCTCCTGCCTCAACCTCCCAAATAGCTGGGATTACAGGCATGCACTACCACGCCCGGCTAATTTTTTGTATTTTTAGTAGAGACGGTGTTTCGCCATGTTGGCCAGGCTGGTCTCGAACTCCTGACCTCAGGTGATCCGCCCGCTTCGGCCTCCCAAAGTGCTGGGATTCCAGGCGTGAGCCACCATGCCCGGCCCGTTTGAAGTTTTTTACAAGGATCACACTTGAGGCTGCACCTGGTGGAGAGAGAGAGATTTTAAGGCAAGTTCTGAAATCTGCAGGGCAGGCCAGCAGGCTGGAGACCCAGGGAAGAGTTGGTGCTGCAGCTGGAACCCCAAGGCCACCTGGAGGCAGAGTTCCCTCCTCCTGGGAGGACCCCAGGCTTTTTCTCTTAAGCCCTTCAACTGATTAGATGAGGCCCACCTGCATTACAGAGGGTCACCTGCTGTGCTTGAAGTCTACGGATTTAAATGTGAATCACATCAGGAAAAAAAAAAAAAAGGCCAGGCGCGGTGGCTCATGCCTGTAATCCCAGCACTTTGGGAGGCCGAGGCGGGTGGATCACGAGGTCAGGCGATCGAGACCATCCTGGCGAACAGGGTGAAACCCCGTCTCTACTAAAAATACAAAAAATTAGCCAGGCAAGGTGGCAGGTGCCTGTAGTCCCAGCTACTCGGGAGGCTGAGGCAGGAGAATGGCGTGAACCCAGGAGGTGGAGCTTGCAGTGAGTAGAGATCGCGCCACTGCACTCCAGCCTGGGCGACAGAGCAAGAGTCCGTCTCAAAAAAAAAAAAAACAACTTTTGCATGCCAGGCACAGTGGCTCACACCTGTAATCCCAGCACTTTGGGAGGCCGAGGCAGGAGGATCACTTGAGGTCAGACGTTCAATTCCAGCCTGGGCAACAACATAGCAAGACCCCATCTCTACAAAATAAAAAACAGGCTGAGTGTGGTGGCTCACACTTATAATCCCAGCACTTTGGGAAGCTGAGGTGGGCAGATCACCTGAGGTCAGGGGTTCGAGACCAGCCTGGCCAACATGGTGAAACCCCGTCTCTCCTAAAAATACAAAAAAAATTACCTGGGTATGGTGGTGCATGCCTGTAATCCCAGCTATTTGGGAGGCTGAGGCAGGAGAATCGCTTGATTCTGGGAGGCGAAGGTTGCAGTGAGCCGAGATCGCGCCATTGCACTCCAGCCTGGGCAACAGAGCAAGACTCTATCTCAAAAAAAAAAAAAAAAAAGAAAAGAAAAAACAACCGTCACAGCAACATCTAAAAAAACATTTAACTGGCCAGGCACGGTGACTCACGCCTGTAATCGCAGCACTTTGGGAGGCTGAGGTGGGCGGATCACAAGGTCAGGAGTTCGAGACCAGCCTGGCCAATATGGTGAAACCCCGTCTCTACTAAAATTACAAAAAAATTAGCCAGGCGTGGTGGCAGGCGCCTATAGTCCCAGCTACTTGGGAGGCTGAGTCAGGAGAATAACTTGAACCCGGGAGGCAGAGGTTGCAGTGAGCTGAGATTGCGCCACTGCCCTCCAACCCCGGGCGACAGGGTGAGACTCCATCTCAAAAAAAAAAAAAAAAAAAAAAAAAATTTAACCAAACCCCGGGGCACCATGGCCCGCCCTAGTGCACCCATAAAATCAGCCATCACCCCACGTATGCACTCAGAACTCAGCTCTCCAGCACCTGTCACCAGCTTGTCATTATTTGCCACGGGAATTTATTAGGAAGGGGTGCCTGGCCCTTGCTTTGCTCCCAGCCGGGGCACGGACAGAGTCATCCCTGCTGGCCAGGTGGCACAGGAGTCAAAAACGGTTCTGATCGGCCGGTGAGCCTCCCTCCAGCGCAGCTCTGAGCCCTCCCAGACCCCATCACGCTGCCACCGGCCGGGATCCAGCCAGGAGGGGAGGGGTCTGCCTCCCACAGGTGTCTGAATGTTCCAGAAATCTGACTGCTGAGGACAGACCTGAGCATTCAAAGCATTCCTTCGGGCTGAAGAATGAGAAAGCCCTGGTTGAAGTGGTTTTCCTTTTATGAGTGGGTGCCAGCCCCCAGCCCGGGCGGAGGGCGGTGACTCATCCTGCCCGGTTTGATGTTGAGGAGGGGCCCCCACCGCCCCTTTGAATGTCAGGCCTCGGGGGAGCCAGGATTTGACCCGTCCCTACTCCCAGTCCCGCCTGAGGTTTTACATCCCCAGCTCCAACGCGGCGACCAGAACCACAGAACCTCAACGGCGACAATCTTGGGGCTCACCAGCCCAGCGCAGTGGGCATGGGGGGTGGCGCCAAGGCAGCCACGTGCTGGAGCCACAATGCCAGCTACTTTCAGGGTCTGGAGGCTATTTCTGTCATCCAGGAGGGCTGCTTCCCAAATAGAAATCTAGAAAGCAGGCCAGGTCCGAGTCATCACAGGCTGCGGCCGGCAGGCTCACTCTGTGGGCATGATCGTCCCCCGGCTGCCCAGGTGGGCAAGACCCCAAAGCTGTCCCACAGGCTCCTGGCCGTTTGAGGGGCCCAGGTCCCAGGTATCCTTGGGGTCCAAAGGAGGACGGAGGATCTGGGAAGCAGAGGTACTGGCCGGGCGAGGTGGCTCATGCCTGTAACCCCAGAGCTTTCAGAGGTCTAGGCGGGAGGATTGCCTGAGCCTAGGAGTTTGAGACCAGCCTGAGCAACATAGTGAGACCCTCGTCTGTACAAGAAAATTATTCTAAAAATTATGGCCAGGCCGGGCACAGTGGCTCATGCCTGTAATCCCAGCACTTTGGGAGGCCGAGGTGGGCGGGCCACCTGAGGTCAGGAGTTTGAGACCAGCCTGGCCAACATGGTGAAACGCTGTCTCTACTAAAAATACAAAAATTACCCTGGCGTGGTGGCGGGCGCCTGTAATCCCAGCTACTCAGGAGGCTGAGGCGGGAGAATGGCTTGGACCCAGGGGGCGGAGGTTGCAGTGAGCCGAGATCACACCACTGCACTCCAGCCTGGCCGACAGAGACTCTGTCTCAAAAAATAATAATAATAAATAATAAAAATAAAAATTATGGCCAGGTGTAGTGGCTCACTCCTGTAGTCCCAGCTACTCAGGTAGTCCCAGCTACTCAGGTACTCCCAGCTGAGGCGGGAGAATCACTTGAGCCCAGGAGGTGGAGGCTGCATTGAGCTATGATAGCACCACTGCACTCCAGCCTGGAGGACAGAGCGAGACCATGTCTCAAAAACAGATAACAAAGGCACCTCCGTGAAGCGACACAGCGATCCTTCTCGGATCATCCCCTCGCCTCTGCCACATCTAATCCTCCCCGTGATCGCCCTCTCGCCTTCCAGGAGAGAAAGCGAGGAGAGAAAGGTCGCTGAGTCCCACAGAGACACAGTTACCGGTTACGGGATGAGATCCAGGGCCAGACGGACGTGTCCCCGTTTAGCTTGACCTAGGACACCTGACACCCCAGCCCCAGCCCTGCTGGGGTGAGCTAAGCGGGGAGTGGCAGCGGCACCCCCAAAGGAATGGCCAGGAGAGACGGACGTGTGGCCTGGGGTGGGCTGGCAGCAGCCCGGGGCAGGGGGTCCCTCCTGTGACCGGAAGCTTCAGCCCCTCAGAGAGTCAGAGTCATCAGGGGGTTCAGGCTGCAAGAGAAAGATGGAGACGGGCTTATCTCGTCCTCACCGGGCCCAGCCCCCTGGCCGGGTGTCACTGTGAAACCTCCCTCAAGCTCGTCAAATGTGCAGGCAGCGTTTTCCTATCAGGACCTTCCTTCCTTGGGGTGAGAATGAGGTCCTGGACTCCGAAAGCGGGGTCCATCTGTCCCTGACCCTTTGTGTTCAAAACCTGGCAACGCTTTTGCTGAAGCAAGCCCAGCCTTTTCTTTTTTAAAAAAATCTTTTTTAGGCCAGGCGCCGTGGCTCACGCCTGTAATCCCAGCAGTTTGGGAGGCTGAGGCAGGTGGATCACTTGAAGTCGGGAGTTTGAGACCATCCTGGCCAACATGGTGAAACCCGTCTCTACCAAAAATACAAAAATTAGCTGGGCGTGGCGGCGGGCACCTGTAGTCCCAGCTACTCGGGAGGCTGAGGCAGGAGAATTGCTTGAACCCGGGGAGCAAGAGATTGCAGTGAGCTGAGATCACACCACTGCACTTTTCTTTTTTTAATTTTGGGAAAAGACATGCATAAACTTATTTATTTATTTATTTATTTATCTTAATTGAGACAGGGTCTCGCTCCATCCCCCAGGCTGGAGTACAGTGGCGTAATCTTGACTCACTGCAGCCTCAACCTCCCAGGCTCAAGCAATCCTCCAGCCTTAGCCGCCTAGTTAGCTGGGACTACAGACGCCCACATCACTATGCCTGGCTCATTTTTGTGTATTTTGGAGAGATAGAGCCTCATTGTGTTGCCTAGGCTGGTCTCAAACTCCTAGGCTCAAGTGATCCTCCCGCCTCAGCCTCCCAACATGTTGGGATTACAGGTGGGAGCCACCGCACCTGGCCAAGACACATATAAAGTTTACCACTAATGATATTTAATATAGTCACAATGCTGTGCACCCAATCATGTTTATTCCAGGACATTCCATCACCCCAAAAGGAAACCCTGTCCCCCCCCGTCTCTGTGGATAGGCCCGTCCTGGACATTTCATAGAAATGGGATCACACGGCCGGGTGCGGTGGCTCACACCTGTAATCCCAGCACTTTGGGAGGCTGAGGCAGGCGTATCGCGAGGTCAGGAGTTTGAGACCAGCCTGATCAACATGGTGAAACCCCATCTCTACTAAAAATACAAAAATTAGCTGGGTGTGGTGACGCATGCCCGTAATCCCAGCTACTTGGGAGGCTGAGGCAGGAGAATCACTTGAACCCGCGAGTTGGAGGTTGCAGTGAGCCGAGATCGTACCACTGCACTAGAGCCTGGGCAATAAATAGAGTCTCCGTCTCAAAAGGAAAAGAAAGAAATGGGATCACACACTGTGTGGCCTTCTGTGTCTGGCATCTCTCACTGAGCGTGAGGCCCTTAAGATGCATCCACGTTGTGGCTTATGTCAGAGCCTCGCTCCTCTTCATGGCTGAGTAATATTCCA
The DNA here is from genome assembly GCF_028885655.2 of Pongo abelii. NCBI lineage: Eukaryota > Metazoa > Chordata > Mammalia > Primates > Hominidae > Pongo > Pongo abelii. The sequence goes on along the minus strand of NC_072005.2, from coordinate 2,290,056 downwards.
GTGTGTGGACGGGCCGCACTGTTTGCCCACGCCCCCGTTGATGGGCTCCTGAGCTGTTTCTGCCTGTGGCTATTGGGAATGGTGCTGCTGTGAACCCGGGTGTGCCAGCCTCTTCTTATATCTCCCCTCTCTCCTCCTTGTGCTCAAACACAGGTCTCCAAAGCGGCGTCCGACCTCATGAGCTACTGTGAGCAACACTCCCGGAACGACCCTCTGCTGGTCGGAGTCCCTGCCTCCGAGAACCCCTTTAAGGACAAGAAACCTTGTATTATTTTATAACTGTGTTCTCACATGTTTTCTCTCTCTCTCTCTCTCTCTCTCTCTCTGTCTCAGGCAGGGCATCATTCAGTAATTAGCTCAAACAAAACATCTCAAGTCCCCAAAACCTTTAATTCCAAAAGAAATCCCCCCGCCCCCTCCAAAAAAGGCGTTCCCACCGCCCGGATGGGATAGAATGGACCTTGTAGGTGTAGATGGATCTTCAGGTCTGACCCCATTGCCCTCTCAGTTTGGGCCAAAAGGGATGGAGGCTTTACGGCCACTTCCCCTTTCGGAATCACTGAAATCCCCCAGCGACGGGGTAACAATTTTTTAAAACTCTCAATTGCCGTTTCGATTGTGGACCGGCGCCGAGGGGGAAAGGGAGGTGACTTCGCCCGGTGGCAATAGTTCTGGGAGAATTGGCCATTGGTAAAAAGACTTCATAGGGTCACTGGAATGCTTTGTGTTGTTTTTAAGTAGAGGTAAAATTGAGGTGGGTGGAGGGGGAGGTGACATCATGAAGTTTTTTGGAAATATCTCTCCATTTAAAAAATTGTTACTCTATACGGCTAAACTCGGATTGTGATGGTTGAACCCGTCGCTAAACTGCACCATTATGCAATGAATGCACGATGGAGTGTGGGGGTCGGGAGGGGGCTTCGTCTATGAAAAGTTGCCAAGTGTGACTCCCTTGCATGATCTTCGCCATGGGTCCTTTCTGCAGGGTCCCCTCTGTGCCAGAAACGGGTTTTTGGGACTTGCCCCAGGGAAGCCGTCACCGGCCCGGCCCATCATGTTTTTGGATTTTTTTTTTTTTTCTTTTTTTGAGATGGAGTTTCACTCTTGTTACCCAGGCTGGAGTGCAGCAGCGTGATCTCGGCTCACCGCAACCTCCGCCTCCCCGGTTCAAGTGATTCTCCTGCCTCAGCCTCCCGAGTAGCTGAGACCACAGGCGTGCACCACCACACCCGGCTAATTTTTGTACTTTTAGTAGAGACGGGGTTTCACCGTGTTGGCCAGGCCGCTCTCAAACTCCTGACCTCGTGATCCGCCCACCTCGGCCTCCCGAAGTGCTGGGATTACAGGCGTGAGCCACCACGCCCAGCGTGTTTTAAGCACGAGGCATCTGTGTGGCTGGGAGAGGCTTTGACCGTCCTTGGCTCTTCCAGGTTGTCTTACCCTCTGACATCCACCGTAGACATTTTTCAAACAGAAATGCAGGCTGGGGAGCCGCGGCAGGGCGGCTGGGGCTACCCTGTGCTGCTGTGTGTATAAAATTGTTCCACGATCTTGGAGTGACTTTGAAGGACTCTGGGAGGTGAGACGTTGTCCCAGAGATCGAAACGTCTGCTCAAAAAGTTACCCTGTCGCTCGAACCCGATCTTTTTGCTTTTCCATCCCGTGCGACCCAGGACGGCTGTCTGAGGCCCGGGAGATGCCTTAGACGCAGGATGGGCCACTCCTCCCAGCGGCAAGTGGAAATCGAAGATGTCATGGGGTTGGGGGGAGGCTTCTGAAAGTTGACTGCACCCTCCTCTGCGGCACGGACAGGAGCAGGTGCAGCCACATCTTCCAAGGCCTGCCGGCATCACCTGCAGCCACACCTGAGATGGATCCTGAGCAGCCGGGACCCCACACAGCCCTGATCACAGGAGGCCTGGCCGCCCGGACCCCCTCCATGGGGCTGGCCTAGAAGCAAGTAGAAAAAAACTAGCCTAGTCCTGTCCCTCCGGCCTCAGTGGAGACGGGTGTCTAAGAACCCATGCCGAGAGGGTTTCTGGACGGCCGCCCGGGTCCTCCGTGCAGGCCCGTGAGGCGGGGATCCCTGCTCAGCTCACTTCCTGGGGTGACTGCCAGGGTTCCCACCTCGCCAAGGCTAGAGGGCTCCGTGTGTGTGCAGGTGTGGGGGGAGTGACCTCCACTCCTCAACCTCGGGCAGCTCCCACAGGCCACAGCCGGGCTCCTCACCCCCGGCACCCAGCTCTCTACGGCAGGTCCGGGAGGGCTGGGACTTCGGGGAGCCCTCCCCACCAAACCTGCTGTTGGCCCAGGAGAGCCCCAGAGGCTCCCGGAGACTGCAGCCTCCTGTGGTTGGGCTGGGAGCCGGTGGGGTTTGGGTGTGGGCATCCCCACCACCCATAGCAGGAATGGCAGGAAGGGACAAAGGCCTGTTCCAGAGACCCTGGGAGGACCCCAGGCAGGGAGACCCTGTCTGCCTCCACCCTTTCCAACGAGCCATCTTGGTAACTTGGAACAAACACACCCCACCCCGTTTTTCCTTAAAAGAGGCCTTAATCCCCGAGCCCCTGCTGCCAGGGCAGAGGGAGGAGGGGGCACAGCTGTGCCAAGCCTGGCCCCACTGGTGTGTCCTCACGATGTGACCCCAGAAATGCCAGCGGGGAACAGAGGCTGCTGCAGAGACGCAGCCCCAGGCAGCCGGGCCTCCTAGGCTGGTGGAGATGGTGGTGTTAAACCCCAGCTTCCAGGGACACTTAGCTCCAAAGGCCCTGAAGCCACGTCTCCTGCCCCACAGACGGGATCCTGCGCAGAAGTCAGAAAGCCTGGGGTCCGAGCGTTCTAGGTAAACTGAGGCTCGGGGAGGGGAAGGACAGGCTGGCCTCTCCTTCACTGTCCACAGGGCCTTGGGTTCCCTGAGCTGTCCAGACCCCACCATCTCCCGGACCCCAGGGAGGTGGCCATTGCCAGAAGCCTGTGGGTTTCTTTCTAGCTTGGGGGATTTAAAAAAAATTCTCCACTTTTTTTTCCTTTAGAGTAGACCTCAGTGACCACACTGTGGAAAATACCTTTGCAGACGCGGCACCCGAGTGCACACACCGACCACCGCATGTGCTTTTCTGCCGGGAATCCCTGGGGTGGACGCATGTTTTATGGGTGTTTCCAGGAGCGTGCGTGCACCTCCAGACAGGGAGCTGACGGGCAGGGGTGGCGGCAGCAGCTCTAGCCTTGGGGAGACGAGTCTCTCTCAGCCACGCCAGGGGAAAAGAGAGTTAAGGACACTCACCCCCACCCACGCACACACACAAGGCAGCGTCGGGTGGGAGAGAGAAGGCTGTTTCTCCTTCTGTAGCCTGGGTCTCCGACCGGCCTTCCCCGGTGCTGAGCAAGACACCAGTTGCCGGGTGAAGGGCCACAGCGGGCCAGGCCCCGACCCTGTCGTGACCCACCTGGGCACCTTCCCGGACCAGCTCTGCCTCCCCTGCCCTCCTGTCTCCAGGAAGGAGCCAGAACACTCACCCCTCTCCCACTCTCCCCAGGGGTAACCCCAGGCCAAGCACAGGTAGCTCAGCTGTGACCTCTGGCCCCTGGGGACATAAACGGCGCGGCTGGGCCGGAGCGGAAGGTGCTCCTCTTTCCCTCCTTCTGCGTGGTCCCTTTGACGGGCCGGCCACCGTGTACGAGGCGCAACGCTAGGCCTCCAGGCCACGCATCCATCTCCAAGTTAACAGCCCCTGCCCTGCCCAAGCTCTGGGGCAGCGAGGAGAGGGCCATCACACACCTGCCCCTGCGTGAGTGACCCGGGAGGGGGCTTCCGGGTGGAGGTGGAGCCACCACGCCCTTCCTCAAGGGGTCACTTATTAAAAAGTCCACGGCCTGAGGCCGGGCCCTCTGCACAGAAGCCATATGCCGGCCAGCCGCGCCTCCTGCTCTGTCCACGGAACCGTTGCCGATCTAATCTTTGTAAACACCTGTCTCCTGTTTCCAGCCGCCGCCTGTGGTTCTAGCAGGTTCTATGCCATCTGCATTGGGATGTCTGGTTGTTTTTATTTCTGACTTTTTTAAAATTCCAGGTGTGCCGCACCCACTTTCTTGCAGTGTTTTAATATTGTGTGGAGTTGTTGATACAACGTGAATTCATACACAATAAAAAGCCTCACTCTCCCTTTTCTCCTGGCTGCGGGCTGTTCCTTCTCTCCCTGTCCCAGCGCTTGCTGGGGAGGGAGCTCCTAGCATGCAAGCAGATGCCCCGGGCTTGGCTCCAGGCATGGGGACCCATGGCCCCATACCATCCCGTCCACCCTCCCTTCACCGGCCCAGGGAAGAGGTAACAGGAGGGGACCCCTGGAGGCAGCACCACAAACCGGGAACGTTCAGGCCCAATGGGCTTTCGGATTTGTACTTAGAACATCTAGGAGGGGCCGGGCGCTGTGGCTCAGGCCTGGAATCCCAGCACTTTGGAAGCCCGAGGCTGGCGGATCACCTGAGGTCAGGAGTTCGAGACCAGCCTGGCCAACATGGTGAGACCACGTCTCTACTAAAACTATAAAAATTAGCTGGGTGTGATGGCACATGATTATAATCCCAGCTCCTCAAGAGGATGAGGCAGGAGAATTGCTTGAACCCAAGAGGCAAAGGCTGCAGTGAACCAAGATCACGCCACTGCACTCCAGCCTGGGCAACAGATCAAGACTCCATCTCAAAAGAAAAAAAAAAAAAAAAGCCGGGCACAGTGGCTCACACCTGTAATCCCAGCACTTTGGAAGGCTGAGGAGGGCAGATCATGAGGTCAGGTGTTCGAGACCAGCCTGGCCAACCTGGTGAAACCTTGTCTCTACTAAAAATACAAAAAAAAATTAGCTGGGCATGGTGGTGGGCTCCTGTAGTCCCAGCTACTCGGGAGGCTGCGGCAGGAGAATCACTTGAACCCGGGAGGCGGAGGTTACAGTGAGCCAAGATTGCGCCACTGCACTCCAGCCTGGGCAACAGAGTGAGACTCTGTCTCAAAAAAAAAGAAAAAGAAAAGAAAATCTAGGAGGAAGGCCAGGCTCAATAGCTCACGCCTGTAATCCCAGCACTTTGGGAGGCTGAGGTGGACAGATCATCTGAGGTCAGGAGTTCGAGACCAGCCTGGGCAACACAGTGAAACCCGATCTCTACTAAAAATACAAAAATTAGCTGAGTGTGGTGGAGGGTGCCTGTAATCCCAGCTGCTTGGGAGGCTGAGGCAGGAGAGTCGCTTGAACCCAGGAGGCAGAGGTTGCTGTGAGCCGAGATCGCGCCACTGCACTCTAGCCTGGGAAACAAGAGTGAGAAGCCGTCTCAAAACAAAACAAAAAAAAGATTAAGAAAAGCTTTTGGGCTCTATGCTGGCAGGAACACAGGAGGATACAAGCTGTCACGTGCTGCCAAAGGACCTCGAAGCGGGTACAACCTTCCTAGAAAGTGCTTTCACAGCTGGGCGCAGTGGCTCATGCCAGCTATCCCAGCACTTTGGGAGGCTGAGGCAGGCGGATCACCTGATGTCAGGAGCTTGAGACCAGCCTGGCCAACATGGTGAAACCCCGTCTCTACCAAAAATACAGAAATTAGCTGGGAGTGATGGCGGGCACCTGTAATCCCAGCTACTCAGGAGGCTGAGGCAGGAGAATCGCTTGAACCTGGGAGGCGGAGCTTGCAGTGAGCCGAGATCGCACCACTGCATTCCAGCCTGGGCAACAAGAGCAAGACTCCGTCTCCGAAATAAATTAATTAATTAATAAAATAAAATAAAATGTAAAATATAGGAGTTGTGTAACCATCACCTCTATGTAGTTCCAGAATACTGTCATCACCCCAAAGACGTCCCATCCCCATCAGCAGTCACCCTCCGCCCCTCCCCAGCCCCAGGCCACCGTGAATCCTTTTTCTGTCTCTGTAGATTAGCCTGTCCTTCGCAGTTCACATAAATGGGATCCTGTATTGTGTGGCCTTTTATGTCTGGCACCTCTCCCTGGCTGTGACATCCTCAGGGTTCATCCAGGTGCTAGCCTATGTCAGAGCTTTGTTCCTTTTCATGGCTGAGTAATATTCCTTTTTCCAGACAGACCACCTTGTATTTATCCATTATGATTGGTATTTAAGGACATGGAAGATGCTTAAATATGAGGTTAGTGCAAAGGTAATTGTGGTTTTCACCTTTTTAATGGCAAAATTGCAATTACTTTTGCACCAGCCTAATAATATAGTCACTGAAAAACTTACATGCAAAATCGTACACATTACTAGCAATGGGTTTTTTGTTTTGTTTTGTTTTTTGAGAGGGAGTCTCGCTCTGTCGCCCAGGCTGGAGTGCAGTGTCGCAATCTCAGCTCACTGCAAGCTCCACCTCCCGGGTTCAGGCCATTCTCCTGCCTCAGCCTCCCGAATAGCTGGGACTACAGGCGCCCACCACCACACCCAGCTAATTTTTTGTATTTTCAGTAGAGACAGGGTTTTACCGTGTTACCCAGGATGGTCTCGATCTCCTGATCTCATGATCCGCCCGCCTTGGCCTCCCAAAGTGCTGGGATTACAGGCATGAGCCACCCCGCCCTGCCTTGTTTTGTTTGTTTTGTTTTGTTTTAATGCACAGAAAAAAAGACATGGGAAATAAGCCAAAAAGGTTTACAATTTATTTTCCTGGTCTCTGAAACAAAATATAATAACTATAGAAGTTACATAAAATAGGCCAGGCACAGTGGCTCATGTATGTTAATCCCAACATTTTGGGAGGCCGAGGCAGGCGGATCACCTGAGGTTGGGAGTTCAAGACTAGCCTGACCAACATGGAGAAACCCCGTTTCTATTAAAAATACAAAAAAATTAGTCGGGCGTGGTGGCGCATGCTTGTAATCCCAGCTACTCAGGTGGCTGAGGCAGGAGAATCGCTTGAACCTGGGAGGCAGAGGTTGCAGTGAGCCGACGTCGTGCCATTACACTCCAGCCTGGGCAACAAGAGCGAAACTCCATCTCAAAAAAAAAAAAAAGAAAGAAGAAGAAGTTACATAAAATCATACAGGATTCAAAAGTCATCCTTGGCTGGGCACTGTGGCTCATGCCTGTAATCCCAGCACTTTGGGAGACTGAGGTGGGCAGATCACCTGAGGTCAGAAGTTCGAGACCAGCCTGGCCAACATGGTGAAACCTCCTTTCCACTAAAAATAGAAAAATTAGCTGGGTGTGGTGGCCTTTACCTGTAGTCCCACCTACTCAGGAGGCTGAGGCAGGACAATCGTTTGAACCTGGGAGGTGGAGGTTGTAGTGAGCTGAGATCACACCACTGCACTCCGGCCTGGGCAACAGAGCGAGACTCTTGTCAAAAAAAAAAAAAAAAAAAACCACACACACACACAAAAGACATGGAAGATGCTTAAATAATAGCCATTGAAAAACCAACATGTGGCCGGGCGTGGTGGCTCACGCCTGTAACCCCAGCACTTTGGGAGGCCGAGGCAGACGGATCACGAGGTCAGGAGATTGAGACCATCCTGGCTAACACGGTGAAACCCTGTCTCTATTAAAAATACAAAAATTAGCCAGGCATGGTGGCGCACGCCTGTAGTCCCAGCTACTCGGGAGGCTGAGGCAGGAGAATGGCATGAATCTGGGAGGCAGAGCTTGCAGTGAGCCGAGATCGTGCCACTGCACTCCAGACTGGGCAACAAAGCGAGACTCTGTCAAAAAAGAAAAAGAGAAAGAAAGAAAAAAAGAGAGAGAGAGAGAGAGGGAGGGGAAAGAGAGAAAGAGAGAGAGGGAGGGAGGGGAGAGAGAGAAAGAAAGAAAAGAGAGAGAGGGAGGGAGGTGAGAGAGAGAGAAAGAAAAGAGAGAGAGGGAGGGAGGGAGAGAGAGAGAGAAGGGGAGGGGAGGGGAGGGGAGGGGAGGGGAGGGGAGGGAAGATCCCTCCACGCCCTTCTTCAGACCCATTCTCAGCACCTGTAGCCACCATTTGTTCACAGCTGAGGCAAATCCTTCAAACTTCTAGGCGTGCGCAAACGTTGGCATCAGAAGAAGGTAGTGACAGTAAGTAGCAATAATGGTTCATTTCCTTGGATTGTGTCACCTGATCAGGAAACGCTGTGAGGTAAGGGCTATGGTTCTACGCATTGATTGTGCAGATGAATAAACATGGACTCACAGAAGGTAAACAACTCCCTTGAGTCCACAGCCAGAAAGTGGTAAGGCCAGAACTAGGCAGAATTTTCAGCCAGACCGTAGGGCTCCTGCACACGTGCCCAAGACCGTCTTCTGTAATGGAGATCGGCGCTATTTCATACCAACACTTGCCATTTGTTTCTCAAAACTGGACTCACTCAACACAGACTGCTCCGATGCTAGCTTAGCTTTTTTTTGTTTTTTTCACTTAAGTTCCTATGACCGACAGCTTGCTAAGTCATTGCATTTTTATGAAGGAAAACAAAAAAGATATTAAAAATAATAATTTTTTTAAAAATCAGTGCATTTTAACAACTCCAGAGTAATTTAATTTACATGCTTAGCCGGACGCAGTGGCTCACACCTGAAATCCCAGCACTTTGAGAGGCCGAGGCGGGAGGATCACCTGAGGTCAGGAGTTCAAGGCCAGCCTGGTCAACATGGTGAAACCCCGTCTCTACTAAAAATACCAAAATAAAAAATAAAAATTAGCCAGGCATGGTGGCAGGCACCTGTAATCCCAGCTACTCGGGAGGCTGAGGCAGGCAATGAACCTGGGGGTCAGAGGTTGCAGTGAGCCAAGATTGTGCCACTGCACTCCAGCCTGGGCAACAGAGCGAGACTCCATCTCAAAAAAAAAAAAATTATATACTATTGATGGACATTTAGATTATTTCTGAGTTTTGCTACTTTTACACACTATCTTTCAATAAAGTGCCTTATGAACATGTTTATTTCTTTCTTTTTTTGAGACGGAGTTTCGCTCTTGCCGCCCAGGCTGGAGTGCAATGGCATGTTCTCGGCTCACTGCAACCTCCACCTCCCAGATTCAAGCGATTCTCCTGCCTCAGCCTCCCGAGTAGCTGGGATTACAGGCATGCACCACCACGCCCAGCTAATTTTGTATTTTTAGGAAAGACGGGATTTCGCCATGTTGGTCAGGCTGGTCTCGAACTCCCGACCTCAGGTGATCCTCCTGCCTCAGCTGAGGACAAATTTTAAAAGCCATTTGCCCAAGCAACCTAGTATAATTGAAAAAGCAGATCTTGGCCAGGCACAGTGGCTCACACCTGTAATCCCAGCACTTTGGGAGGCCGAGGCAGGCAGATCATCTGAGGTCAGGAGTTCGAGACCAGTCTAGCTAACATGGCAAAACCCCGTCTCTACTAAAAACACAAAAATTAGCTGCAGATGGTGACGCATGCCTGTAGTCCCAGCTGCTTGGGAGGCTGAAAGGCAGGAGAATTGCTTGAACCCGGGAGGCAGAGGTTTCAGTTAGCTGAGATCGAGCCACTGCACTCCAGCCTGAGTGACAGAGTGAAACTCTGTCTCAAAAATTAAAAAAAAAAAAAAATGTTGGGCCGGGCGCGGTGGCTTACACCTGTAATCCCAGCACTTTGGGAGGCTGAGGAGGGTGGATCACGAGGTCAGGAGATCAAGACCATCCTGGCTAACACGGTGAAACCTGTCTCTACTGAAAATACAAAAAATTAGCTGGGCGTGGTGGTGGGCGCCTGTAGTCCCAGCTACTCCAGAGGCTGAGGCAGAAGAATTGCTTGAACCCAGGAGGTGGAAGTTGCAGTGAGCTGAGATCGCGCCACTGCACTCCAGCCTGGGCGACAGAGTGAGACTCCGTCTCAAAAAAAAAAAAAAATGTTGTACATACACAGCATGGAATATTATGCAACCAGAAAAAGGAACGGGATCATGTCCTTTGCAGGGACATGGATGGAGCTGGAAGCTGTTATCCTCAGCAAACTAACACAGGAACAGAAAATCAAACACCACATGTTCTCACTTATAAGTGGGAGCTGAACACTGAGAACACATGGACACAGGGAGGGGAACAAGACACACTGGGGCCATTGGGCGGTGAGGTGATGGGGAAGGGAGGCAGGGCTCCAGGATAAAGAGCTGATGCACATGGGGCTTTTTGTTTGTTTGAGACGGAGTCTCGCTCTGTCACCCAGGCTGGAGTGCAGTGGTGCAATCTCAGCTCACTGCAACCTCTGCCTCCCAGGTTCAAGCGATTCTCCTGCCTCAGCCTCCTGAGTAGCTGGGATTACAGGCGTCTGCCACCACACCCAGCTAATTTTTGTATTTTTAGTAGAGATGGGGTTTCACCATGTGGGTCAGGCTGATCTCGAACTCCTGACCTCGAGCAAGCCACTCGCCTTGGCCTCCCAAAGTGCTAGGATTACAGGCATGAACCACCGTGCCCAGCATCACGTGGGGCTTTAATACCTAGGTGACGGGTTGATTGGTGCGGCAAACCACCATGGCACGTTTACCTATGTAACAAACCTGCAGGCTTGTGAATTCTGATCTGTTATAGGTGTTGCAAATATTTTCTCCTAGACTATCATTAGATCTGCACATGTATCCCAGACTTAAAATTAAATTATTTTAAATTAAAAAAAAAAAAAGAATCCAACTTCTTGTCTTTCCCAGAGTCGAGGGGCTCACATCCCTTGGCTCGGGGCCCCTTCCTCCACTTTCACAGCCAGGAGCGCAGCCTCTTCCAGTCTCTCGTATGAGGGACCCTGTGAGGACACTGGGGCCTCCAGATCATCCAGGCTGCTCTCCCATCTCAGAGCCCTTCACTCAATCTCACCTGCAGAGTCTCTGCTGCCATGGAAGGTGACATACCCGTGTTCCAGGAATTAGAACAAGGACATCTTTGCCGGCCGCTATTCAGCCAACCACAGCTTGGGCTCCCCAGAGGCAGAGCCTGAGATAGAAGGTTCATATGCTCATCTTCCGGGGCAGTCCAGTCTGATCCTCCGTACGAGAGGGAGGGACCAGGACAATGAAGCAGGGAGCGAGAGCAGGCCCATAAAAGGGTGTGTCACTGCCTCAGCCTTGGCTTAATATAGGCACCCTTGTCCCCGCAAGCTCACGGAGGCAGCATCTCAGGGCCCATAGGCGGGAGGAGGTTGACTCACTGGTGACTCACTGGTCACAGGCTCACCTCTGCACTGCCTGGAGGTTGACTCACTGGCTCCTCACTGGCCACAGGCTCACCTCTGCACTGACTGGTTGTGGCTGCCTGTGTGCAGGGGGGAGCTCAGGTGCAGAGCTCACACCTGAGTGACATCCGTCAATACCCGACGGAGCTAGCCTGTGAGTGGGTGAGGTTGAGAGGCTCTGCAGGGGAGCCTAAGAGGGTCTCATACCAGGACCGGCCACATAATTTGCAGGGCTCAGTAGAAAATGAAAACACAGGGCCCTTTTTCAAAAATGTTTTAAGAATTTCAAGACAATGACAGCAGCATTAAACCAAGTGTGGGGCCCTTCCGACCACACAGCCCTTCTGATCATGGGGCCCTAGGTGACTCACAAGTCGCACACCCATGAAGTCGGCCCTGTCTCATACACCCACCAAAATATTTTTCAGATATTCCAGAAGGGGTTTGCTTAAGCTATTAGGACAGAAAAAAAGTCACAACAGATTGAAGTCATTAAACATTTAAAGCCTTTACTGGCCAGGTACAGTGGCTCACGCCTGTCATCCCAGCACTTTGGGAGGCCAAGGTGGGTGGATCACCTGAGGTCAGGAGTTCGAGACCAGCCTAACCAACATGGCGAAACCCCGTCTCTACTAGAAGTACAAAATTAGCTGGACGTGGTGGTGCACGCCTGTGATCCCAGCTACTCAGGAGGCTAAGGCAGGAGAATCGCTTGAACCTGGGAGGCAGAGATTGCAGTGAGATGAGATCGCATCATTGCAACAAGAGCAAAACTCCATCTCAAAATTTAAAAAAAAACAAACAAAAAAAACCTTACCCTTATAACATGCTCACTTCAGTAGCACATATTCAAAAAGTTGGAAGGATGCAAAGATTAGTGTTGCCCCTGCCTAACGATGACATGAAGCATTTCATATTTTTAAAAAAGAAATAATAATAATTAAAAATTGCCGGGCACGGTGGCTCACGCCTGTAATCCCAGCACTTTGGGAGGCCGAGGTGGGCGGATCACGAGGTCAGGAGATCGAGACCATCCTGGCTAACACGGTGAAACCCTGTCTCTACTAAAAAAAAAATACAAAAATTTCGCCGGGCGTGGTGGCGGGCGCCTGTAGTCCCAGCTACTCTGGAGGCTGAGGCAGGAGAATGGCGTGAACCCAGGAGACGGAGCTTGCAGTGAGCAGAGATCGCGCCACTGCACTCCAGCCTGGGCGACAGAGCGAGTCTCCGTCTCAAAAAAAAGAAAAAAATAATAGCAATAATAATTAAAAATTTTAAAAAGTTGCCCTTATATGAGGTCCCTAGAGTCATCAGATTCACACAGACAGAAAGCAGAAGGGTGAGTTGCCAGGGGCTGGGGAGGGGGATGGGGAGTGAGTGTTTCGTGGGGACCAAATTTTAATTTGGGAAGAGGAGAAAGTTCTGGAGAAGATCGTGGTGATGGCGGCACTACCGTGTGAATGTACTTCATCCTGCTGACCTGTGTACTTAAAAATGGGTAATTAATTAAGAATTTATTTTAATAGGTTATTAGGGGGCAGGCGGTGTTTAGTTACATGAATAAGCTCTTCAGTGGTGATTTCCGAGATTCTGGTGCACCCATCACCCGAGCCTGAGCAGTGTCCCCTGTACTCAATGTGTAGTTTTTTTTTTTTTTTTTTTGAAGACAGAGTCTCACTCTGTCACCCAGGCTGGGGTGCAATGGCATGATCTCAGCTCACTGCAACCTCCATCTCCCAGGTTCAAGCGATTCTCCTGCCTCAGCAACCCAAGTAGCTGGGATTACACGGTGGCTGGCGCCTGTAATCCCAGCGCTTTGGGAGGCCGAGGTGGGTGGATCACCTGAGGTCAGGAGTTTGGGACCATCCTGGCTAACACAGTGAAATGCCATCTCTACTAAAAATACAAAAAATTAGCCGGGCATGGTGGCGGGTGCCTGTAGTCCCAGCTACTCAGGAGGCTGAGGCAGGAGAATTGCTTGAACCCGGGAGGCAGAGGTTGCAGTGAGCCGAGATGGAGCCTCTGTACTCTAGCCTGGGCAACAGAGCAAGACTCTATCTCAAAAAAAAAAAAAAAAATCAAAGATCTTGTCTGGATTATCCAAGTAGGCCCAATGTCATCACCGGGTCCTTATAAGAGGGTGTCAGGAAGGTCAGTCAGAGAAGGAGACATAACAACAGAAACAAGAGGCTGGAGTGATGTGAAGCCACAAGCCGAGTTGTACGAATAACCCCTGAAAGCTGGAATACACTGGGAAACAAGTGAAAGAAGCTGCAGCCTTCACAGCCTCCATGCTACGATCCCAACTAGAAAAGATTCTGCAAAAGGCAAAGCTATACATGAGTAAAAACATCAGTGGTGGCTCACACCTGTCATCCCAGCACTTTGGGAGGCTGAGGCGTGTGGATCACCGGAGGTCGGGAGTTCGAGATCAGCTTGACCAACATGGAGAAACCCTGTCTCTACTGAAAATACAAAATTAGCTGGACGTGGTGGTGCGTGGCTGTAGTCCCAGCTACTCAGGAGGCTGAGGCAGGAGAATCGCTCGAACCCGGGAGGCGGAGGTTGCAGTGAGCCCAGATGGCACCGCTGCACCCCAGCCTGGGTGACAGAATGAGACTCCATCAAAAAAAAAAAAAAAAAAAAAATCAGGGGTTACCCAGGTTGAAGGAAGCGGGGATAAGGGTGAATAGGTGGAGCACAGAGGATTTGGGGAGCAGTGAAATTACTGTATGTGACACTGTCATGGTGGATATGTAACCTCATGCATTGGGTAAAACCCACAGAACACAAACCTCCAAGGGTGACCCCTACTGTAAACTCTGGACTGGGCTGGGTACAATGCAGAATGCAGACATCCTGCCTCTGCAAAGCAAAGAAGGGTCCACGCTACAGATGCCACAGAGCACAGATTGATGGAGGGAGGGCACGATGGCCTCCCCAACCAGGCCGGAGAAGCACACCCAAATTAAGTATACATTGCCTCCCAAATCCAAGGAGATGCATTTGGCGTCGTGCCTTCTCTTTGGTCCTGGGAAGGGCCAGAGGCAACAATTTATCTTTCGCTTAGCGTCAAGCAAGAGAAGGATAATGAGTACCACCAGCCAGCCTCCACATTGCACACATTTTGTTTATAATAATTAGAAAATTTGTTTTCATACTAAAGAAAGGGTAAAAGAGCCATTTACAGGCAGCAGAGGCATAGTGCTTATCTAAGCAGAGACTTTTATTTTTATTTATTTTATTTTATTTTATTTTATCTTATTTTATTTGAAACAGAGTCTCCCTCTGTCACCCAGGCTGGAGTGCAGTGGTGCAATCTCGGCTCACTGCAACCTCCGACTCCTGGGTTCAAGTGATTCTCTTGCCTCAGCCTCCTGAGTAGCTGGGATTACAGGCGCTCGCCACCACTCCCGGCTAATTTTTGTATTTTTAGTAGAGACAGGGTTTCAGTATGTTGCCCAGGCTGGTCTCAAACTCCTGACCTCAAGTGATCCACCCACCTTGGCCTGCCAAAGTGCTGGGATTACAGGCATGAGCCACCGCGCCCTGCCATAAGCAGAGACTTTAAACCTGTCCACCTGGACTTCTGTCTCTGACCCACTGCCAGCCTCAAATCCCTCCCACTGGGATCTTCCCTCTTCCAGAATCCTTGCCTGCTCTCCAGTTCCCAGCCCTTCTGGCCAGTCCACGTGATTCTCAGAAAGTCCTCCACAAGCAACGGCAGGGCTCTGGAGCCCAGGCAGCCAATGAGGCAGGCTCAGGGTTTATTCTGCACCCTCCCACACACCCCCGACCCCCACCAGGGATCCAAAGAAAAGAGAAAGAATCCCATGAGGGGCCTGGGAGGGTACAGCAAAGTCTCCGGGATGGGGGCTCCCCCTGGGTGGCCGCGTCAGGTTCAGTGCTTTCTGTAGTGCACTTGCGGCTGATTTGTAGCAGCCACCACAGGGTTTACAGTGGAAAGAGTGATGTAGGGCCTCACGGGTGAGCCGGCCCTAAGAATGTGCCACTCTTGGCCGGACGCAGTGGCTCATGCCTGTAATCCCAGCACTTTGGGAGGCCGAGGTGGGCGGATCACCTGAGGTCAGGAGTTTGAGACCAGCCTGACCCACATGGAGAAACCCCGTCTCTACTAAAAATACAAAATTAGCCGGGCATGGTGGCACATGCCTGTAGTCCCAGCTACTCGGGAGGCTGAGGCAGGAGAACCGCTTGAACCCGGGAGGCGGAGGTTGTGGTGAGCCAAGATCGCACCACTTCACTCCAGCCTGGGTGACAAGAGTGAAACTCCGTCTAAAAAAAAAAAAAAAAAAAGAATGTGCCACTCTTTCTCGCCAACATTTATCACAAAAAAAAGAATGTGCCACTCTTTCTCGCCAACATTTATCACTCTGGGGAGAACTCCAAGCCAAGGTTGAGAAAGAAACGTCTCCTCTGTTCAGAATGCAGACTGCCAGCGTAAGCCAACACAGTCCAGGGTGTCGTTGGCAGAACAAGCTCGCTGACAGGTGTCCAGTCTCGGCCCCGGCTCCGCCTCTCACTTACAGGATCTTTGGCAACAACATTCACTCTGGTCCCTTGGACCTTCCAGAGGTCATCCCAGTGTCTTCTAACTGCATTTGTCTGTCTCAATTGATCAGTAAAATGAGGAATTACAGACGGAGGAGCACTGGGATTCTGAAGCAAGTGGCGGCGACAATTCCTGCGTCTAAAGCCTCAGATCCTAGGAAAAAGATCTGCTTTCACCTAGGATGAGTGACCTACTCCAGAGAACATGCAGGAAAACCCAGCTTGCATTATCAGGTGGTTTACGTGCCTCCAGCCCACTCTGTAAGATCAGGAGAATCTAAAAGGGTTCTGCCTTTGGTAACTACTCCTGTCCCCACAACCCCTCCCCTCTAAGGCCACATGGAGTGGCCTCTAGAAAGGAACAATTCTCAGCCGGGCGGGGTGGCTCACGCCTGTAATCTCAACACTTGGGAGGCCAAGGCGGGTGGATCACGAGGTCAGGAGATCGGGACCATCCTGTCTAACACGATGAAACCCCATCTCTACTAATAATACAAAAATTAGCTGGGCGTGGTGGCACATGCTTATAATCCCAGCTACTCAGGAGGCTGAGGCAGGAGCATCGCTTGAACCCAGGAGGCAGAGCTTGCAGTGAGCTGAGATTGTGCCACTGCAGACCAGCCTGGGCGACAGAGCTAGACTCTGTTTCAAAAAAAAGAAGAAGAAAGGAGGAATTCTCAGGCCGGAGTCTAAAAGTTTCATGGGACAGACAATCTGCGCAAAACTACAGGGTCAGAGCTGCAGACAGCCATCTAGCAGAAGGCATGTCACGGGCTGGCTTGGGGATAAAAGAAAGCCAAAGTCCCATCCTTGGGTCATGGAGCTGCCCTCCCAGTCACATCCCCACATTGGGAGGAAGTAGTGGAAGCCGCCTGTTTCCGACGCTCCTGTTGTCTTGTCTATCTGGCAGCCTCCTCCCGACCACCTCTGGTGCAGCCATCTAGAGCAGAGGGAGGGAGGAAGTGTGGTTCACGTCTGGTCTCTTTCCTGGCCAGCACACTTTCGAAACGTTCCCTCCGTGGGCTCTGGGGGGTCCTTTGTTTGCAGAAGGCACCTGAGGGTGGGAGAGCTGCACTGAGCTTGGGCTCAGGATTGTGGAACCCACTAACTTCCCAAGACTGTTGCTGGAGGACCAGAACAAGGGGATAGCTGAGGGGTGAGCCTGCATGGCCCCTGAAAGCATTCAAGCAAGAGGCAGCAGCAAGGCCAAATGGAAACAGAACCGGCTAGGTAGCTTCCGCCACCAACTTGGCTGAGGGACTTTCTTTTTTTTTTTTTTGAAATGGAGTCTTGCTCTGTCACCCAGACTGGAGTGCAGTGGCGCGATCTCGGCTCACTGCAAGCTCTGCCTCCCGGGTTCATGCCATTCTCCTGCCTCAGCCTCCCGAGTAGCTGGGACTCCAGGCGCCCGCCACCACGCACGGCTAATTTTTTGTATTTTTAGTAGAGATGGGGTTTCACCGTGTTAGCCAGGATAGTCTCGATCTCCTGACCTCAGGTGATCCGCCCGCCTCGGCCTCCCGAAGTGCTGGGATGACAGGCATGAGCCACCGCGCCCGGCTGGGCCTTTCGACAAGTCATGGCTCCGTGTCAGTTTCCTCGTCTGTAAGGTGAGGATGATTATTAGCATTAAGGTGGCTGTGAATATTAAATAGGCATTAAGTACTTAATAAGCATCCAATAAATAAAACTGGCTGATGGTCTTAAGATACTGCAATGTGCTTGATATCCAGCTGGCATATAGGACAGATCAATGACAGTTTTCTCCTGAATTCCATAAGCATTTCCTGCCAAATGCCAAACCCACATTTACCCACATCTGTTCACGGGTCTTATCCCGGTCAGGCCATCCGCCCTTGGAGAGAAGCAATATACTCAAAAAAATCAACTTGCAGGCCGGGTGTGGTGGCTCACACCTGTAATCTCAGCACTTTGGGAGGCCAAGACATGAGGATCACTTGAGCCCAGGATTTGGAGACCAGTCTGGGCAACATAGCAAGACCCCCACTCTACAAAAAATAATTTTAAAAAATTAGCCAGACGTGGTGGTGAGTGCCTGTGGTCCCAGCTACTCGGGAGGCTAAGGTGGGAGGATTCCTTGAGCCCAGGAGTTTGCAGCTTCAGTGAGCTATGATTGCATCACTGCCCTCCAGCCTGGGCTACAGAGCAAGACTCTATCTCTTAAAAAAAAAAATTAACTTGCACAATGAAAAAGATTTTTCTTAAGACAAACAAACAGCCAGGTGCAGTGGCTTATGGCTGTAATCCCAGCATTTTGGGAGGCCAGGACAGGCAGATCACCTGAGATCAGGAATTCGACACCAGCTTGGCCAATATGGAGAAACCCCATCTCTACTAAAAATACAAAATTAGCTGGGCGTGGTGGCGCATGCCTGTAATCCCAGCTACTCAGGAGGCTGAGGCAGGAGAATCACTTGAGCCCGGGAGGTGGAGGTTGCAGTGAGCCGAGATGGCGCCATTGCACTCCAGCCTGGGCAAAAAGAGCAAAACCCCACTAAAATAATAATAATAATAATAAATAGGAGGTGGGGGGTAAGAGTCAGAGACTGGAAGAGGCTGCACTGCCAGCCATGAACATGGAGGAAGGGGCCCCAAGCTGAGGGAAGCAGGTGCCTCTAAATGCTGGGAAAGGTGGAAACCAGGTTCTCCCCTGGATCCTCCAGGAGGGCCCAGCCCTGCTCACAGCTTGATTTATAGCCCAGTGAGACTGATTTTGGACTCCTGGCCTCCAGACTTGTCAATTAATAACTCTGTGTTGTTTTCAGACACTGGGTTTGCAGTGATTTGTTACAGCAGCAGGAGGAAACTCATACCGTGCTCACAAATGCTTGCAGCATGAGTGAGGGCGCCAGAGAAAGAATGCGGAGCAGCTGTGGAATACGGCCCGGGAGCCAGGGGACTGTGCTGGCCTCCTGTGTGTCACCTGTCATGAGACCCTGGGCCTGGGAAATTATCCCAGGGTCTCAGTCTCCTGATCTGAAACACGGGGGCCACTCTCGCCAGCCATGGACTGGGATAAGTAAGGGGGTGGGTCCTCTCAAAATGTGGGGCCGGCCAGCACCCGTGATGTTCCTCTCTGCTGCAGCCAGGCATATGCCAACGTCCTTTCCAAGATCCTCAGCTCCATCCTGCCAGGAGCTTGTTCTAAGACCTTTCATATATTCACTCACCTATTTACCATTAGTCCATGTGACTGTCACCCCCTTTCCTGAAAGAGGCACAGAGAGGTGAAGTCATCGCCCCAAGGTTGCTTAGCTGTTAAAGGGCAGCATGAGGGCTGGTCCCGGTGGCTCACGCCTGGGATCCCAGCACTTTGGGAGACCAAGGTGGAAGGATCAGCCCAGGAGTTCAAGACCAGCCTGGGCAACACACCGAGACCCCATCTCTACTAAAATGTTTCAAAAATTAGCCAGTCATCGTGGTACATGCCTATATAGGCCCCACTACTCAGGAGGCTGAGTTGGGGGGATCACTTGAGCCCAGGAGGTCAAGGCTGCCCGAAGCTATGACGGCGCTGCTGCCAGGCGCAGTGGCTCACGCATGTAATCCTATCACTCTGGGAGGAGAGGCAGGTGAATCACCTGCGGTCAGGAGTTCGAGACCAGCCTGGCCAACATGGTGAAACCCCGTCTCTACTAAAAATACGAAATTTAGCTGGGCATGGTGGCGCGCACCTGTAATCCCAGCTACTCAGGAGGCTGAAACAGGAGAATTGCTTGAACCCGGAGGACGGAGGTTGCAGAGAGCTGACATCGTACCACTGCATACTCTTCCAGCCTGGGTGACAGAGTGAGACTCCGTCTTGTCTCAAAACAATCAAAAAAAAAATTAAAAACAAAGGTAGAATGTGGAAGGAAATGAAACCATCAGGGAATGAGCCCAAGATGTGTCCCATCCCAGTGTCCCCTCTGTGCCTCAGTTTACCCTCATCACACTGATCTTCCTCTTGGGAACATGGGAGCCCCTAGCCTAGGGATGTGGGAGTCAAGGTCTATTCTCAGCAGGCCACTCTCACGTGACAACCCTGAAAGGAGGTGAAAGGTCAGAGGCTGCTGGGTCGCCCCGCCCCGCCCTGGAGACAGAATTCAGATACCTGGCGTCATGGATTCCCGGAGGCCTGAAAGTCCTGCTCACCTGGAACGTTGGGAATGCCCTTCAGAGCTCCCTTCCCTCCCCCACCCAGGAAATATAGGGGTCTCCCCATTCTGGGTCTGGCTCAGGGACTATGTGTCCCTGACTGCCCTCCATGAAGGAGGCCAGCCTTGGGTCTGCCGGGAGGAGGAAGAGGACTAGGAGGAGGAGGAGGAGGAGGAGAGGCAGGGCGGCCAGCCTGGGTGGAGGAATCCCCGAACCGGCTAAAAATAGCCAGGGAAATTATTCCAACACCTTCCCAAAATAGAAAGCAGTCTCTCAGCCCAACGAAAGGCCAGGGCGGGTAGGCAGCTAGAGAGGAGGTGGGGTTTAAGAAAGGTGACCTGCGACAACCCCTCCACCCCCAGACAGCAGTCCCCGCACCCTGCCCTCCCTCTACGGCCCTTCCTCCCCTAGAGTCTTCCAGGGCCAGGTGTGGGCAGAGGGGCAGGCCCAGGCGGGTGTGGGGTCCCTGGAAAGAGGGGCTCCCCCTCGCCCCTGCCCCTCCCCAAAATCCTGGACCAAAGGGCTCCTGACCCGGGAACTGGGAGGGGCCAAGCCACTCGCGCTAAAAATAGCCCTTGCCTCCTCCCAGGCTATATTTAGATCCCTTGGCCCCGGCGTCAGCAGGAAGGCAGCGGCTGGGCACACCCCACCGGGCCGCCCGGGCGCCCTGGCTCAGGCACCGCCCCTGGCCACCGCAGCTGGGCAGAGACCAACTGTATGGACAGAGCTGGCTGCAGCACCCAACTTGCTGGGTGGTGCCAGGACACCCGCAGACCCTCTCTGAGCCGGCTTGTGCAGGAGACGGAGACAAGCTGGTGGGAGTCTACACTGCAGAGGGCGCTGGAAAAAGGCTGCTCCCAGCCCCGGGCCCTCACTCTGGGGGCCCGGCGGGGCAGGCAGTGCGCCAGCCTCAGTTTCCCCATCTGTGCAATGGGACATTAACAGCACCCGCATCACAGCGCTCAGCTCAAGGTCGGACACGCACTAAGCGCTCTGCATGGGTTGGCAGTCAACGAAAGTGGGTGTCACTGTTCTTTCTCCAAGTCCCCGTCCCGCCCGGGCCAGCTCCAGAAACGCAGGGGCTGATGTCATCCCCAGGCTCAAACCCCCCAGCGCGGCCGACGCAGGCAGGCGCCGCCGTCACGGGCGTTCCTGCGCCAGGGAATCCCGGCCCCCGCGCCGGGGCCCCAGTGGAAACCCGTGACGCCAGCGCCCGCCGCCGTGGGTCTTCCGGGCTGGCGGTAGTGGGGCGGGGCGTTCTCCCGCGCTGCTGACCCCACCTCCGCGCCAGCCCCGGGAACGCGCACGGCCTCTCTCCACCCTCCGCAAGCCCAGTGCGCTTGCGCTTGCCCCGCACTCACTCGCCCCCCCACGAGTGCACACTCCACTCACGCGGGATGCGCAGGGCGCCGACAAGCAGGCGTCCACACTGGGTCTGCAGGGACGCATCGCATGGGCAGGCCTGGTGGGTGTAGGTGTGCAGGAGTTCGTGGACATGCGTGTGCACAATCCCGCGTGAAATGCAAAGGTAGGCGTGCGTGTGCACGATCCCGCGTGGAATGAACAGTGGGTATGCGTGTGCACGATCCCGCGTGGAAGGCGCAGTGGGTACCCGTGCACGGTGCTGGCCCTTTGCAGGAGGATGGGGAGCCCTGGCTGGAGAGTACAGATTCTGAACACACACACACTCACACACACACTCATTCACCCTCTCTCCCGATGCCCGTGGCCTGTGGGCGTGGAGCCGTGGGCGATGACTCTCAGCCTGTTCACCGTCTCCCCACCAGTCTGGGAGCTAATTACTGTCAGGACCAGACGGGGTGGCTGGAAAGATGAACAAATCGCTGTGTGTCTGCAGCCCGTCTGAAGCTACAGGCCTCATAGGCGTCTGTTCCGGGGGTGTCGGGCGTGACGCGGCCCTGGGTGGAGGGCGGGCAGCTTGGGTGCTGCGTGCGCCGTGGGGGAGCCCTGGGTTTCTGCGTGGGTCCTGGAGGGTCTGCGGTGAGTGATGGGTAAGTGATGGTGAGTGATGGGGGTCCGTGTCTGCCGTATGTGCCTTTGTGTGAAAGCGAGAGACGGGAGGCCTGGCGGCGTCTTATTCTCCCGATCAATAAAGTGGATGTAATAATAGTATTTACCCTATAAGGTTACGGGGACCCAGCAACCTCACTTCTCTTGGTACTATCCGAAAGAAATGAACAACTTAGGACCACAGAGACCAGGAGGTCAATGCACATAGAGGCTTTATCCCTCATCACCAAAAACTGGGAAGAACTCAAATGCCCCTCCATTCATAGGGGAACAGGTCAACGGAGGTCCGTTCATAGAATGAAAGTGCAGCAGTCAAGAGGAACTCACTCGCCTTCAAAACATGCTCAGTGAGGCTGGGCGCGGTGGCTCATGCCTGTAATCCCAGCACTTTGGGAGGCCCAGGTGGGCGGATCACTTGAGGTCGGGTGTTTGAGATCAGCCTGACCAGCGTAGTGAAACCTCGTCTCTACTAAAAATACAAAAAATTAGCCGGCCATGGTGGCGGGCACCTGTAGTCCCAGCTACTCCGGAGGCTGAAGCAGGAGAATCGCTTGAACCTGGGAGGCGGAGGTTGCAATGAGTTGAGATAGTGCCACTGCACTCCAGCCTGGGTGACAGAACAAGACTCAGTCTCAAAAAATAAAATAAAATAATAATAAGATAAAATAAAATAAAATGCGTGTACACCCAACACACACAAACACCCAGGTATGCACACTCATGCCAAAACAATTGCAGGGGCTCCAGCAGCCCCTAGAATCCCCATCGGAGGCTGGGGAGGAAGATCTGTGGCAGGAGGGACAGACAGTGCCTATGTGACCCAGATTGTGTCTCTGTCACCAGCTGCCAGAGCCCGTGCCTGTCTGAGGAGGTGGGTGTCTCCGGACCGCCCACCTCTGTGTCTGTCTCCAGGACATAGGCTCCACCTCCCCCCAGGACCTCACTCCCATCTCCTCCTCCCAGCCGGGTCCCCCACCTTCCTGTCCCCACCCTTGTTGGCGGTGGGAACCTACTGTTTCTGGCTACAAGAGGAGATGGTTGAGGGGGCCCAGCCAGGGCATCTGTTTCTTATCATCTCTCTCTTTCTCTTCTTAGCTCAACAAGAAGACCCTCCCATCTCTGGGCCTCAGTTTCTCCGGCTGTGAAATGGAAGGATAGTTTCTTAGGGTATATGGGCATCACCTCCCCACCTGTGCAGTTCTAATCCCACCAACCCTGGCTGTTTCTGGAGCTTCCTGCAGACAATGGTCTAAGCCATAGGAGAACTCAAATGATGGAAAATCACAAGTGGGGTGTAGGACTCCCCACACTCCCATGAACCCCTTCAGGCATGGAAGGACGGACACCTCAGGAGGGGATGGCTGGGGTGGGTAGCACAGGTAGGCTTGGAGGGGAAGAAAGGGGATATTTGTGTGTCCAAAGTCCTGGCCGGGCACGGTGGCTGACGCCTGTTATCCCAGCACTTTCGGAGGCCAAGGTGGGCAGATCACTTGAGGTCAGGAGTTCAAGACCAGCCTGACCAACAGGGTGAAACCCTGTCTCTACTAAAAATACAAAAATTAGCCAGATGTGGTGGCATGCACCTGTAATCCCAGCTACTCGGGAGGCTGAGGTGGGAGAATCACTTGAAGCTGGAGGCGGAGGTTGCAGTGAGCCGAGATCGCACCACTGCACTCCAGCCTGGGTGATAGAGCGAGACTCCATCTCAAAAAAAAAAAAGAAAAGAAAAGAAAAAATGCGGCCGGGCGCGGTGGCTCACGCCTGTAATCCCAGCACTTTGGGAGGCCGAGGTGGGCAGATCACAAGGTCAGGAGATCAAGACCATCCTGGCTAACACAGTGAAACCCCATCTCTAGTAAAAAAAAAAATACAAAAAATTAGCCGTGCGTGGTGGCGGGTGCCTGTAGTCCCAGCTACTCGGGAGGCTGAGGCAGGAGAGTGGCATGAACCCGGGAGGCGGAGCTTGCAGTGAGCCGAGATCGCGCCGCTGCACTCCAGCCTGGGCAACAGAGCAAAACCCCATCTCAAAAAAAAAAAGAAAAGAAAAAAGAAAAAAAAAAGAAAATGCGTGTCTCTGCATGAGGGCCTGTGTGTGTGCACCAGGCTCTGGCTTCTGGAGGTGAACAAATCAAAGTGGACTCAGGTGTTTCCTGGACACGAGTGTGTACTCTCAGGTGTGGTCTTATTCCCACCCCGTGGATGTCTAGAATGTCAGTTCCCAGGATCTTTTTGTTGTTTGAAGATGTGCAAATGCCTGGTATGCCGAGTAGAGACATTCAGTACATATTTGCAAAATGATGTGTTCATGTATTCACTCATTTGTCCGCTCAGCAAATATTTACCAAGTGCCAACCAGCTGTGGGGTGCTGGAGACGCACAGTGAGCAAAGCAGACAAGCATCTCTTTCCTGTCACCGCTATGGGTGAATTACCCTCCGGGCCATTGCCTGTGCTGCTCGGTTCATGTGCCAAGGTGACGCTGCACGTGTTCACGAGCACACCCGTTTGTAGGTGGGGTACAGAACTCACATCAGCATGGCCCATGCACGTGTGCACACACATACATGCACACGCGTGTGCGCGCACAGGTTCACCGGCGACTCTTGTGCAGGCTGGGCCTCGCCTGTCCTTGGCATTGCCTGCCTGCCCCGCCCATCTTCCGAAAGTGCCGGGGGCCAGGTGGGGCCAGGCGGGCCCGGAAACCTCTCCCAGCTGCTGTGCCCAGTTTCAGGGAAGCCAAGGTCTGGCGCCCTGCCCACGGAGACTGCCTGCCCTTGCACCTGCCTCCCGGGCTTCCAGGAAGGGCCTGGAGGCCCAGCCCCCAGCCCTGCTAGCCTGAATCCACCACCCAGAGGCACACAGCAGAGAGGGAATGCAGCCCCCTTTCCCCCCACACCTTGGAGCCCTTCAAAGTCAGAACCGGAAGAGACTCCAGCAGGGCAGAGTCTCTTACCCAGGTGGGGTAAACTGAGGTGCACACAAAGGGCCCAGAGAAAGGGGCTGCACACAGATGAGTTCACTGCACTCTACTCCCACCCCAAATCAGCAGGTGCAGGCTTCCACAGCTCGAGTGCTGGCACCTCATGGATCTCTGTATACCGCGGGTATTCGCAGGCCTCGGGGCTCTGTGGAGTGAGCATTGGAGCTTAGAAATATTTGCATTTCCCTAGTGGGTACACGCAGTGCAGGTCAGAGTGCAGGTGTGCACACCAGGGTCTTAGACACATGTGGGTGCTTGTGCTTGCATGGACAAGGCTGTTTGTGCCGGGCACCATGGCTCACATGCCTGTAATCCCAGTACTTTGGGAGGCTGAGACAGGCAGATCACCTGAGGTCAGGAGTTCGAGACCAGCCTGGCCAACGTGCTGAAACGCCGTCTCTATTAAAAATACAAAAATTAGCTGGGCGTGGTGGCACGCGCCTGTAATCCCAGCTACTCGGGAGGCGGAGGCAGGAGAATTTCTTGAACCCAAGAGGTGGAGGTTACAGTGAGCCGAGATGGCGCCATTGCACTCCAGCCTGGGGGACAAGAGCGAGACTTCATCTCAAAAAAAAAAAAAAAAAAAAAAAATGAGACTGGGCACGGTGGCTCACGCCTGTAATCCCAGCACTTTGGGAGGCCAAGGCAAGTGGATCACCTGAGGTCAGGAGTTCAAGACCAGCCTGGCCAACATGGTGAATCCCCATCTCTACTAAAAATACAAAACTAAAAATACAATACAAGCTGGGTGTGGTGGCCTGCGCCTGTAGTCCCAGCTACTCAGGAGTCTGAGACAGGAGAATCGCTTGAGACCGGGAGGGGGAGGATGCAGTGAGTTGAGATCGTGCCACTGCACCCCAGCCTGGGCGACAGAGCAAGATTCCATCTTAAAAAAAAAAAAAAGACAAAAAGACAGGGCTGTTTGGGAGTGTGGGAGCTTGGGAGTTCCTCACATGAATGTTTGTCAGTGTGTGCCTGTGCACGGTGGGTGTTTGCACGAGTGCAGGTGTTTGCATGTAGGTGGATGCCTGCACACAGTCGGTTTTGTATGTATCTGGGTGTCTGCACACAGTAGGCATTGCGGCCAGGTGGGGCTCTGCACATAGTGGGCTTTGCATGGAGGAGAGGTGCTGCATACAGTAAGCCCAGCACGAAGACAGGGATCTGCACACAGTGGACTTCTGCACGCAGGAGAGGGGCTGCACCCTGTAGGCACTGCAAGAAGGTAGGGCTCTGCACACAGTAGGCCTTGCATGCAAGAAAAGGGTCACACACAGCAGGCGTTTGCACGCAGGAGAGGGGCCGCACACAGTAGGCTTTGCATGGAAGAGGGGTGCGGCGCACAGTAGGCCCTGCACGAAGACGGAGATCTGCACACAGCAGGCATTTGCACCCAAGAGACGGGCTGCGCACAGTAGGCCCGGCTGCACGCGGCCAGTGCCTGCCCAGCGGAGAGTAGCGGCTGCAGTCCCGTGCCGCTGAGCACGCACCCGGTTCCTGCGCCACCGCGGCCCCAGGCTCCTCTGCGCCTGGCCGGGCAGGTCAGGCGGCTCCACCGGGGCGTAGGGCAGGCGGCCGGGCAGGGAGGCTATTCCGGGCCCTGGCGCAGTGCCCGAGCCCTGCGCGCCAGGCCGCCCGGGGAAGGCGCCGCTCACAAAAGGAGGGTCTGTGCAGACGCCCCGCCCTCGGCCCGGCCGCCCGCCGCCAGGGGCTTGGAGGAGGGAGACGCCGCCGGAGCTGCCGCCGGCCCGGACCCCCCCAACCCCTCCTGCCGGGGCGGCCGCAGACACCGCGCCTGGCGGGCAACAGAGGGAGGCTGGCACCTCTGGGCTCTGGAGGGGGTCGACAGCCGGCGCTGGGGGCTCCCGAGCGCACAGACTGCGCGCCCAGGGCGCACCGGAGGGAGCGCTGGCGAGGGCGGGAGCCCCCAGTGCAGGAAAACTAGGAGGATAGGCCCCTTGCCTTTCGCCCACTTGGGGATTTCTCCGTCTCGAGCACCCGCCTCTGTCTCCAATTATCCAATTTAAGGAACGGGAAAGCCGGGACTCCTGCCTGCTAGGGAGGGCGGACGGGAGGGGCGTCTGGGGCCTGGGTCAGCGCCCCTCTCCACCCCCAGAGTGTCTGGCGAGAGGGTGGGGTGGAAGGAAGGCGTAATAAGGGTTTTCAAGGCAGCGCGTTTTGCTAAGTGCCTTAGTGCACTGTCTAGTTTCACCTCGACACGTGGGAGGGCGATTCGGCTTTCCCATTTATGGACGGGGGAAACTGAGTCACGCTTTTGCTGAGCTGCTGGAGCTAGTAAGCCGTGGAGATTCAAACGTAAAGCCAGGCCTCCACCCCTCCCCTTCCCTCCCTGTAGGGCCTGAACTCTGCCCTCCCTCCCTTCCTTCGCATGGAGCCATCCAAGAGGCGTTTATGGCGTGCCTGCTGTGTACACGGCGGCCCAACCACTTCCCCACGCGCACGCATGTGAGCGCAGGCCGAAGCTCCCACACTCGTGCGCTCTCGTCACATGCGCAAGAGGGTCCTGGCCTGCAGCGCTCTTCACGAGGCTCCTCACTCTACCCCACCCCCACCCCCAATCCACCCCGGCTCCGGGGCCTGGGAACCGCCGGCGTCCGGGTGGAGGGGGTGGGGTGGGAACTGGGAGCACGGAACGGAACAATGTAGGGAAAGAATAGGGAGGAGCGGAGAGGAAACCCCCCACCCCTTCTCCAGAAGCAGCTGTGGTGTGGCTGTCCCGTGTGCCTGCGCTCTCCCTGGCCCAGCGTCCTGGGGAGCAGGTCCTTGGCCTTCGCACTGTGTGGCTATGGGGCGTTCTGGGTCTCGGGGGGCCATCCTGGGTCCCTGGGAATCTGTAAAGCTGTGGGTCGCGTGACCTACATGTCCGGGGAGCATGCTTCAGGCTCTGGGGTGGGGGCTGGAGAAAGTGACGTGCAGGGCTCTGAGCCTCTCTCTGCAGGACTCTGTGACTCTCTGCTTCCTCCAAGGAGACCCACCCTGGTTCCTCCCTCGCCTCCCCGGAGCCCTGGCTGGGCACTGCCCCGACCACGAGGTGGAGATCACAGGGGCCAAGGCCTAGAGCTGGGAAGCTGCAGGGAGTTCTGGGGCTCTGAGGGTCGGACTCTTGGCAGTGGTCTGCAGAGAGAAGGGGTCCTGGGAGAAAGTAAGGAAGAGTGATGGCTCAGGAAGCCTCTGCATTCCTTCTGCTGTATCCTAGAAAAGGGGAGACCCGGTCTAGGGTTCCCTGCCACGACATCCAACCCACCACATTGAAAGTGTACCCAGGGGCTGGGCATGGTGGCTCACACCTGTAATCCTAGCATTTTGGGAGGCAGGAGGATCCTTTGAGCCCAGGAGTTCCAGACCAGCCTGGGCAACATAGGGAGATCCTGTCTCTACGTTAAAAAAAAAAAAAAAGGGTACCCAGGGGGTTACCAATGCACCCTGAAGTCTGAGAACCACTGTTTAAATTGCACAAAGGGCATGGCAGACGCTGCTATGTCCCCTTGGCCACCCGGGAGCTGGCTTCCGACAATTTCCTACAGTCCAACAGCTTCCCGTGTCCCTTTGCCTGGGGTCTTTCTCTAATGGTGTGCAAACCTACTGCATGCAGCCCCTCTCCTTCATGCAAACACCTGCTGTGTGCAGCGTCTTTATTGCATGCAAGGCCTACTGTGTGCAGAGCCCCACCTGTGTGCCATGCCTACTGTGTGCAGACACCCAGAGACATGCAGCACCTACTGTGTGCAGGCGCCCACCTGCATACAGACACTCACTGAGAACCCCCTCTGGGTAGGCAGGAAGTACCAGGGAGTCAACAACCCAGAACACCCCTCAAACAGGGGGGATGCAGTTGGTTAATAAGTAGATGCCAGCCGGGCGCGGTGGCTCATGCCTGTAATCCTAGCACTTTGGGAGGCTGAGGTGGGCAGATCACGGGGTCAGGAGTTCGAGACCAGCCTGACCAACATGGTGAAACCCCATCTCTACTAAAAATACAAAAAATTAGCTGGGCAAGGTGGCGCGCACCTGTAGTCCCAGCTACTCGGGAGGCTGAGGCAGGAGAGTTGGTTGAACCTGAGTGAGCTGAGATCGTGCCACTGCACTCCAGCCTGGGCAACAAGACCAAACTCTGCCTCAAAATAAAATAAAATAGCCGGGCACAGTGGCTCACGCCTGTAATTCCAGCACTTTGGGAGGCCGAGGCAGGTGGATCACGAGGTCAGGAGATCGAGACCATCCTGGCTAACACGGTGAAACCCCGTCTCTACTAAAAAATATTAAAAAATTAGCCGGGCATGGTGGCGGGCGCCTGTAGTCCCAGCTACTTGGGAGGCTGAGGCAGGAGAATGGCGTGAACCTTGGAGGTGGAGCTTGCAGTGAGCCGAGATCGCGCCACTGCACTCCAGCCTGGGCGACAGAGTGAGACTCCGTCTCAAAACTAAAATAAAATAAGTAGATGCCCCCACTCACTGTCTTGCCCCATTGTGACCACACCTCTCACAGTTCCCTATGGGGCTCAGCCCTAGATGCCCACAGCAGGGACCTCTTCAGGGAGGCACCATCGTCTGTCCTGCCTCTGCTCTGGACTGCTTCATTGCAGATGCATGTTCACCCATGAATAGGGGGGTTTATATGCAAGTGCACACATCTGTGTATCTGAGACCAAGTGGCCCTGCGTGTGTGCTTTGATTCATTCAGTGTTTTTTAAGACATGCCACCATGCCAGGCTAATATCTTTTTTTTTTTTTTTAGATGGAGTCTTGCTCTGTCGACAGGCTGGAGTGCAATGGCGCCATCTCGGCTCACTACAGCCCCTGCCAACCGGATTCAAGCAATTCTCTTGCCTCAGCCTCTCGAGTAACTGGGACTACAGGTGCACTCCACCACACTCAGCTAAATTTTGTATTTTTAGTAGAGACAGGGTTTCACTATGTTGGCCAGGATGGTCTCAATCTCTTGACTTCGTGATCCGCCCACCTTGGCCTCCCAAAGTGCTGGGATTACAGGCGTGAACCACTGTGCCCCGGCATATCTTTTTTTATTTTTTGTAGAATCAAGGTCTCTCTCTGTTGCCCAGACTGGTCTCGAACTCCTGGCCTCAAGAGATTCTGCTGCCTTGGCCCCCCAAAGTGTTGAGATTACAAGGCGTGAGTTACCATGCCCAGCCTGCCACATCTTTTGTGGAGGACACAATTCAAACCATAACATCCTCACACAAAAACACCCACCCGTGTCTTTCCAGCCACGCATGCTGGAAACTTGAATGAGAATTCATACTCGCATGCAACAGACACCCACACACCCATACACACAGATGCCTCTCTTTATCTCGTTCTCTCTTGTTTTTCTAAGGCTAACACGGGCCCTCGCACACAGTAGGGGCTCAATAAATATTGAATGAGTCAGGCAGGGTGCAGTGGCTCAGGCCTGTAACCCCAGCACTTTGGGAGGCTGAGATGGGGGCATCACCTGAGGCCAGGAGTTCAAAGACCAGCCTAGGCAACATAGTGAAACCCTGTCTCTACAAAAAAATTAAAAATTAGCGAGTCATGGTGGTACATGCCTATAGTTCCCGCTACTTGGGAGGCTGGGGAGACTGAAGTGGGAGGATTGCTTGAGTCTGGGAGGTCGAGGCTGCAGTGAACCGTGACGGCACCACTGCACTCCAGCCTGGATGACAGAGGAAGACCCCATCTCTGAGAAAAAGATTTAAAAATGTCAGGGCTCGGTGACTCACGTCTGTAATCCCAGCACTTTGGGAGGCCGAGGCAGGTGGATCACTTGAGGTCAGGAGTTTGAGACCAGCTTGGCCACCATGGCGAAACCCTGTCTTTACTAAAAATACAAAGATTAGCCAGGCGTGGTGGCAGGCACCTGTAATCCCAGGCTGCTTGGGAGGTTGAGGCAGGAGGATTGCTTGAGCCTGGAAGTTCAAGGCTGCAGTGAGCTATGATCATGCCACTGCACTACAGCCTGGGCAACACAGTGAGACTGTCTCAAAAAGTAATAAATAGACCCCCAAACCACCAGCCACAGAGGTCGTGTCTTGGGGCCACTCTGGGGGAGAGGTGAGCAGCATCAGCAGCTATGGACCTCCGATTTGGGGTGATGAGGAAGGTGCAATCATGGGTCCCCAATTGGTCAGGAGTTCTGGGTGTCCAGGGCTCACTCCAAGGATGCCAAGAATTGTAGCAGCAGCCACACATGTACGTATATTGCTGTGTTCCCACGTAGCAGCACAAGTCCTCACGGCCCAACACACTGCAGTGTGCAGAGATTCACAGACAAATGCCAACTCACATTAACAGGCAGCTATGCAGATGTTCATGTACAGGCAGAAAGCATTATATGGTGTACTAGCTCACTAATAATAGCTAACTTTTCTGCAAGCTTCTCCCCGTTCTAAATGCTTTGCATAATGTAATTAATTTAATGTTCACAACAGCCCCAAGAGAGATGGGCACCACCATTGGCATCCCCATTGCACCAGCAAGAAAACTGAACGCAAAGAGGTGAAGCAACTTGCCCGAGGCCACACAGCTGGCCTCCTCCACAGAGCCAGGTTCCAGCCTTCCTGAGCTGAGTGGTGTCACTGTACCTGGCCGGGACCCAGCACCTGGCAGACCAACGTGTGTCCCTTAGGGACGAAGCAGGTCTGTGCTGGAGCATGGAAACAGAAGGTCATCAGCAGTTCAACCTCTCATCATACAGACTTGACAGAGTCTTTATGCCATAAGCACTTATGAAGTGCCACCTGTGTCCCAGGTTCTGGGCTAGCCACTAGAATCTGGGGGTGAGAAAAACAGACCTTCTCCCATCCCTCTGGGAGTCTGCAGCCTCACGCAGAAGATAGACAAGAAGCAAATAACAGGATTATAAATATGCCATTACAAATGGGTGCAGAGGCTGGGCATGGTGGCTCACGCCTGTAATCCCAGCAGTTTGGGAGGCCGAGGCGGTTGGATTACCTGAGATCAGGAGTTCAAGACCAGCCTGGCCAACATGGTGAAACCGCATCTCCACAAAACTACAAAAATTAGCCGGGTGCCTGTAATCCCAGCTACTCGGGAGGCTGAGGTGGAAGAATCGCTTGAACCCAGGAGATGTAGGCTGCAGTGAGCCAAGATCACGCCACTGCACTGTGTCCTGGGTGACAGAGCAAGACTCTGTCTCAAAAAACAAACAAAAGAAACAAACAAATAAATGGCGCAAGTACCAAGAAGGGCAGGTGGGCAGATATAGTACAGAGGTTATTCCAGGTCTTGTTTGGAGGGCTTCCTGGAGGAGGTGGCATCTGAGGTGTGAGCAAAAGGTGAGTAGGTGTTAACTAGGAGAAAGGTAGGGAAGAGTGTTCTGGCCAGCGGCATCAGCACAGGCCCTGGTTGGACGTTAGAGAGCCAGGTGTATAAACAACATGTGGGTTGAGGATTTGCATGTGCAAGGCCCACACATAGTGGCTGGTCACTAAATATGAATTGTGTGTGTGACTCTGAGTGCCTTCCCAGGGATGGCCGTCTACACGTGAGGGTGTTAGTGTGCTGCTGGGATTCCCAGGCACGTGCTCTGGGGAGCAGAGGCACAGGGCAGGCCACACAAGTTCAAATCTTTTGTGTTTTGAGACAGGGTCTCACTCTGTTGCCCAGGCTGGAGTGCAGTGGTGCGATCACAGCTCACTGCAGCTCCAGCCTCCCAGGCTTAAGCAATCCTCCCACCTAAGCCTCCCCAGTAGCTAAGATTACAGGCATGCACCACCACACCTGGCTTAATTTTTGTTTTTTTGTTTTGTTTTGTTTTGTTTTTAGAAACGAGGTCTTGCCATGTTGCCCAGGCTGGTCTCAAACTCCTGGGCTCAAGCAATCCTCCTGCCTCAGTTTTCCAAAGTACTGGGATTACAGGCCTGAGCCACTGCATCCAGTATGTTCAAACTTTGATACCGATACATACAACATCATGAATGAGTCCCCAAAATAGTATGCAAGCAAAAGAAGCCAGACACAAAAGGCTGCACATTTTATGATTTCATTTATATGAAATGTCCAGAACAGGTGAATTCATGGGAAAAACGTGGAGTAGTGCTTGTCAGGGGTTGGGGGAGGGGGCATGAGGAGTGACTGCTAATGGTGACAGGGCTTCTTTTGGGGGTGATGAAAATATTCTGGAATTCAATAGTGGTGATGGTTGCACAACTTTGTGAATATACTAAAACCACTTAGTTAAACACTTTAAAGGGGTGAATTTTACGGTATATGGACTATATCTCAATAATATATATCATTATATTTATATATATATATAGTGTGTATACGTACTATATATGTGTACATATATACAGTATATATACTGTGTGTGTATGTGTGTGTACATGTGTGCATGTTTGTGTATGTGTGTGTACGTGTGTGTATGTCTGTGTGTGTGTGTGTGTGTGCGCGTGCATGCATGTGTATGGAAAAACAGTACTTTGAGCCACACTGGCCTTGGTTTGGTTCCTGGCTCTGCTATTGTACCTTGTGACTTTGGGCAAGTCGCTGCACCTATCTGAACTCCACATTCTCTTTCTATAAAAAGCAGATAGTGGCTGGGCGTGGTGGCTCCCACCATTTTGGGAGGCCAAGGCAGGAGGATCACTTGAGCCCAGCAGGTTGAGGCTGCAGCGAGCTGTGACCACATCACTGCACTTCAGCCTGGATGACAGAGGGAGACACTGTCTCAAAAAACAACAATGGCTGGGCATGGTGGCACACGTCTGTAACCCCAGCTACTCAGGAGGCTGAGGTGGGAGGATCGCTTGAGCTGGGGAGGCAGAGGTTGCAGTGAGCCAAGATCGCAGCACTGCATTCCAGCCTGGACAACTGAGTGAGACCCCGTCTCAAAGGAAAAAATTAAAAAATAAGGCCGAGTGCAGTGGCTCACACCTGTAATCCCAGAACTTTGGGAGGCTGAGGCAGGTGGATCATCTGAGAGATGGAGTCTCTCTCTCTCACCCAGGCTGGAGTGCAGTGGCACAATCTCAGCCCACTGCAACCTCCACCTCCTGGGTTCAAGCGATTCTTCTGTCTCAGCCTCCCAAGTAGTTGGGATTACAGACATCCACCACCATGCCTGGCTAATTTTTTTGTATTTTTAGTAGAGACGGGGTTTCACCATGTTGGCCAGGCTGGTCTCGAACTCCTGACCTCAGATGATCCACCCTCCTTGGCCTCCCAAAGTGCTGGGGTTACAGGTGTGAGCCACCACACCCGGCCATGGGAGGCATTTCTATGGACTCATGTGTCCTCTTGCAGGCGACTCTGTGTCCATGGCATGCCGTGTGTGTGTGCATGTGTGTGAACATGTCTCCGGCTGTGAATATAACTGCATAGCGGGGTGTGAGCGTGTGTATGCGTTTCAGCCTGTGAGTGTAGGTTCAGACACAGGCCATTGTGGGCACCCTGGGGTGAGCACGCACCCAACTTCACGAGTCCAGCCTGGGAAGCGTGTCTGCCTGCAACCTGCAGTGGGCACTGCCAACTCTTCCACTCACCGTCGTCCAAGGAATACACACATGTATCCTGGCATCCAGTCCTGAGTGTGGGAGCCCAGAACGGCCTGTGCCAGCTGACTGAGACTTGGTGCCCTGGAGCTGGGGGTGTTGCGTCCCCCGGGTTCCCCCAACCCAGAGTTTGCCCCAGAGACTGACAAGCCAGACACTGGCAATTCAAGACTCCTAGCCAGGCTGTGGCTCCTCCACTCTGAGCCTCAGTCTCTTCTTTGGGAAAATGGGACAACAGCATCTTGCTCATGGGGCCACGATAAGTTTATAGGTGTTTACAGTTGAGTCCCAGAGAAGATGGAATCAACCTAGCTGCTGTAATTAATTCAATGAAACAGCAGCCTTCGAAGCCAGTTCCTGTACATCCCTGGCTTCGGTCAGGGAGACCGTGGAATACTCTCACAAATGACAACAACAATAACAACTGCAATAGTACTAACAACAGGAGAGGGCCGGGCGCGGTGGCTCCCGCCTGTAATCCCAACACTGAGGGAGGCTGCGGCTGGAGGATCACTTAAGGCCAGGAATTTGAGACCAGCCTGGGTAATATAGTGAGACCCGATTTCTTTTCTTTTTTTTTTTCTTTTTTTTGAGATGGAGTCTCGCTCTGTCACCCAGGCTGCAGTGCAGTGGCATGATCTCAGCTCACTGCAAGCTCCGCCTCCCAGGTTCACGCCATTCTCCTGCCTCAGCCTCCCGAGTAGCTGGGACTACAGGTGCCCGCCACCACGCCCGGCTAATTTTCATATTTTTAGTAGAGATGGGGTTTCACCGTGTTAGCCAGGATGGTCTCGATCTCCTCACCTCGTGATCCACCTGTCTCGGCCTCCCAAAGTGCTGGGATTACCTACGTGAGCCACCGCGCCCGGCCAGTGAGACCCCATTTCTACAAAAAAAGTAACAAATAGCTAGGCATGGTGGTGTGCACCTTTAGTCCCAGCTACTCAGGAGGCTGAGGCTGGAGGATTGCTTGAGCCCAGTAGGTCGAGGCTGCAGTGAGCCGTGGTCATGCCACTGCACTCCAGCCTGGGCAACAGAGCATGACCCTGCTTCTTTTTTGTTGTTTTTCTTTTTAAATTTTTTCCTTTTTTCTTTTTTTTTTTTTTTGAGATGGAGTGCAGAGGCGGGATCTCTGCTCACTGCAACCTCCGCCTCCTGGGTTCAAGCAATTCTCCTGCCTCAGCCTCCTGAGTAGCTGGGACTACAGGTGTGCGCCACCACACCCAGCTAACTTTCATATTTTTAGTAGAGACAGGGTTTCACCCTCTTGGCCAGGCTGGTCTCGAACTCTTGACCTCAAATGATCTGCCTACCTCGGCCTCCCAAAGTCCTGGGATTACAGGCGTGAGCCACTGCACCCAGCCTTCCACATCTTTTGTGGGGAAGACAATTCAAACCATAACAGGTGTGAGCCACCACACCCAGCTACATCTAAAATTTTTAAATGAATAATCTTTTAAAAATTGGAAAAAAAAAACAAAAAAACATGATTCTGGAAGTACATTGAAGGAAGCCGGTCAAAGAATCTATACTTCAGGGTCTGTTTGTTTGTTTTGAGACAGGGTCTCACTCTGTCACCCAGGCTGGAGTGTGGTGGTGCGATCACAGCTCACTGCAGCCTCAATCTTCAGGGCTCAAGTGCTCCTCTCGCCTCAGGCTCCCAAGTAGCTGGGACCACAGGCCCACACCACCAGCTAATTTTTAAATTTTTTTGTAGAGATCTGGATCTCCCTATGTTTGCCCATGCTGGTCTCGAACTCCTGGGTTCAGGGATTCCTCCCCACCTCCCCCAAGCCTCCCAAAGTCTTGGGATTACAGAGAGTGAGCCACGGAGCCGGCCCAGGTATCTATATATCATTTAATCTCCTCAACAATCTATGAGCTGGGTAGCATTATCCCCATTTCTCAGAGAGAGAAACTGAGGCACAGACAGGTAAAGGTCCTGGCTGAGGGTCCCACCACTGGGGTCCCTCCATTCCGTGTCTCCGCTTAGGGCTCAGGAGCCTGAGATCCTGCTGCACTCTTCCAGAGACCGAGGAGCAAGAATGGAACAATCCGGATGGAGACAGACCATCCCATCCCTGGGGGCATAGCCCTCCCAGCTGGCCTCGCCTCCCTACCCTACAAGCTTGACCAATGGAAGAGCCAGAGACTGGGAGCGGTGGCTCAGACCTGTAATCTCAGCATTTTGCAGGCCAAGTCGGGCGTGAGGTCAGGAGTTTGAGACCAGCCTGGCCAACATGGTGAAACCCCATCTCTACTAAAAATACAAAAACTAGTGGGTGTGGTAGCCGGTGCTTGTAGTCCCAGCTACTCTGGAGAATCGCTTGAACCCAGGACGTGGAGGCTGCAGTAAGGCGAGATGGCGCCACTGCACTCCAGCCTGGGCGATGGCGTGAGACTGTCTCAAAAGAAAGAAAAAGAAAAGCCAGAGCTTTTCCAGGCCGCCGCTAGGCAGACCCTTGCCCCACCTGGTCCTTCCCCACCTGGAGCCCCCTTGGGTTTTGACTCCCCATGTTCTCCCACACCCCAGTCCCTCAAGAGCCCCTCGCCCTCTGTCACTCTTCCCAGGTGCCCTCCCCTCTTGGGCTCCATCTCAGGGATCCCCACTCCATCACCCCCTACCCCCTCGGGGCTCCTGCCTCTTCGCCTCCATTCTCCCCTCCGCCAACCCCTTCGGGACTCCTACCTGTCTACCCCCCTCCCGGGGTTTCCCTGTTGGTTCAGGGCTGTGGGGGATTCCCCTTCCCCTTCTTGGGCTCCCCTCTCCCCACTTCAGTTCTCCCCTCCTCCTAGCCCCAGGTGGGATCCTCTCCCCTCCCCCCTTCTCCCTCTGGGACTTCCCCCTCCCTCTCTCTCTCCTTGCCCCGTCGGGGCTCCCCCGATCCCCGTGACTCCTAGGGAGCCGCTGGGGTTTTCCTCATGCGCCCACGTGAGGCTCCGTGGAAAGGTCGCGGCCTGTGGGCAGGACCACCCCACCCCCTCCCCACTCCCCCCTAGTTCCCAGGCTTGAGGCTGCAGGGCAGAGGGAAACGGAGGTCATCCCCGCGCCTGGCCAGGGCAGGCCCACCCTGCAGACCCGGGGCGGGAAGACTGAGTCCGGGCACGGAAGGGCTGGGCCACGCTCCCAGCCCGGGGCAGGGGGAGTCACCACCGTGCCTGCAACTTTGGGAGAAGTAGGAGGTGGCTGGCCAGGGCTCGCAGTTTCGGTTTAGAGGCAAAACGCAGCACTGTGCCAAGCCCAGCTGGCCCAGAGGCCGACTTCCTGGGGTATTTTTCTGCTTGTTGATTTTAGTTTGCGGAAATAAAAAAAAAAGTTTTTTTCTTTAGTGCAAAAGAGAGGCCTATCCTGGGATGGAGAAGGCTGTGGTGGGTGGGGGGCACTCCCTGGGGAATCCTCCAAAAGAGCTCTTCCTTGCAAGCCCTGAGCTCACCTCGCTGTGTGGTCCGAGGTGCCCCCTTGACCGCTGGGGACCTTGAGCTGCGGTGGCGGCCTAGGCGGTCAGGGGCTGCAGCCAGCACCCCCTCCCGCCGAAATGCCTCCATATGTGCCCAGAGCTTGGGGTTGGCTCCTGCACAGCCAGTAACAGTGGTGGCACGGCGGCCAGGTTTCGTAATGAACCGGTCTCTTAATTGCTACAGGGTAGGAGGAGAAGAAAAAAAAAAAAAAAAAAAAAAGAGGCATAGATTTGTTGGAGTCGGTGGCGGCGCCTGCTGCAGAGAGAAGAGGTACTGTTTTTGCACGGGAGCCTGGAGCTGCTAACAGGGGCTTAAGTAACACTTCCTGGTGAGGGTGGTTGTGGTGGAGGGTGAAGCGTGTCCCCGGGGAGGGGGCAGGGGTCCTAGTTGTTCTCAGAAGCCGGAAACATACAAGCAACCAGAGGCGTTAGAAATTTATTACAAGGCCATCATAGTGGAAATAAAAATATAGATATCTATGCTTCCCATCTCGCTCTCAGTGGTTCCAATAACAAGTGCAAGTAACAAAATAGATTGTCTCTATAATTCGCAAACTGGGAGTTCATGGGTACAGAGCAACTTCAGCCCCAGCTCCCAAGTCCCAAAGTGTGGTCTTGTCCAGGGTGCCGACAAGGACCAACCAAGTTCAACCAAGTCTCTCGTCTGCAGACGCCAGCTCCAGTCTCAAGGAGGGTGAGGGTTGCAGTCAGTCTCACTCCACCCCCGAGTGGACAGTCTGGACCCTCCGTGATGGGGAAGGCGGCGGCGTGCCCCGCCACTCCGGCTTCTGCTCCATCCCAAGGCCTGAGCTTCGGGGTCCTGTCTCCTGCTGGCCTGGGTCCCCCCTTCTCCTCCATCGGATCGGCGGCGGCCAGCTCCTGGATCTCCGCCCTGGGGGCCGCCGCTCACTCCCCTTCTCCTCCTCCTCCTCCTCCTCCTCCTCCTCCTCCTCCTCTTCAGTCTCCAACGACTCTGCCCCCGATGGTCTCTGGGTTGGGTTGCTTTGGGGGGGTTGTGCTGGGGGGGAGGGGGGTTCAAATATTTATTGTATTTTTTGTTTTTGGCAGTAACTCAACAGATTCTGCTGCTAGGAAGGGCCTCAGCGTTCCTGAAGAGAGATGTAGGGGACCCACTGGTTGTTGCCCCGGCTTTCTTCGCAGTAGCTGGCTACCTCCACCAAGCCGTGGCTCTTCCAGGCGTCGGTGTGAGGGTTCTGGAGGAGGGAAAAGAAGGGGTTTAGTGGAGCCTCCCTCTCCTGGGGCCCCTGTGTGGGGAAAACAGGCTCAAAATAGCTCCCTGGGTGAGGAGGCCCCAGCCCGGCTGCCCACGGGACATGCCAAACGTGGCTGAGCGCTGAGCTGTGCAGGACCAGTCAGCCCGACTTTGTTGACAAACACCGGCCCAGGTGCCCGGGCGTGGCGGGGCAGGGCAGGGCAGAGGCCCGACTCACCGTGACCAGGAGACAATGCAGGTCTCGGGCCTCGGAGGTGCCCTGGGTCTCGGCCGGCTCTCCCAGGAGCTGCGCCAGGCGCTGCATGCCCGACACCCGCACGATGTTGATGTCGTTGTCACAGCAGAAAGACTGGATGAGCGTGAAGTGGATTTGCAGGGCGATGTCATCCTCCTCCTCTTCGTCAATGGCCAAGAGGCAGAGGACCACGCTGTCTGGGTCCCTGAGGGGGCCAAAGGGTAGGGATGGGTCAGCCGGGGACAGGGGAGAGGCCACCGTGCAGGGGGAGTTTGCAAACAAGGAGCGTGCAAGAGCAAAAGAGAAATTGCAAGGGTGCAGGGGATTGCCTCTGCAAGCTGGTGACGGTGGGGGGAGGGGAGGGCACACGGTTCAAAGTATGGGGTGGGGGGAGACAGGCCCACAGCGGGAGGGGCGTTTGCAGACGATACATCAGGATACGGCAGCCCCCGATCCACAAAACGGCAGAGAAGCTCTGCATCCACAGCTGGGGGCACTTGGGGAAGTCCCAGCTCCATGCAAGACAAGCGTGTGGAAAGCGTCCAGAGCGGAGGGGAGGTCCCGTCCCACCCGCGCCCAGCCCGGGAAGGGGGTCTGACTCACACATTCATCAACTTGGCCGACTCGTACACCCCCACTGTGAGGCGATCCTGGCGCTGAGCGGCCACCAAAAGCTCCTCCACCGCGGCGGTCACCGTCTGCATCCTGAGACCAGGAGAGAGGGATCAGTGACGGGCGGACCACCGGGTGCTACGTTCCGCTCCCGGCCGGGCCCAACCCGACCCATCCCGTCCCGGCCGACCTCAGGCGGCGGCAGCCCCGGCTACTTACTTCTGCGCCGCGTTGTCGCACGCCACGAGCTCTTCCAGCGTCATGTTGCAATTATAATCCACAGTGGACGCGGCTCCACGGCAGTCCCAAGGGAGAAATTGCAAAATCCGAGCCAGAAAGCCCAAAATCTTCCCACAGAGCTAGAGCGCTCGTCCAAGACCTTCGGGAAGCAACGAAATCCTTCCAGAAAAGGCGGAAAAAAATATTGCAA
The DNA here is from genome assembly GCF_028885655.2 of Pongo abelii. Lineage (NCBI taxonomy): Eukaryota > Metazoa > Chordata > Mammalia > Primates > Hominidae > Pongo > Pongo abelii. The sequence continues at coordinate 2,249,677 of NC_072005.2, read as the reverse complement.
AGTCCTTGGCGAGGATAATCCAGGAAGTTGCAGAAACCAACGGTAGTCCGACGCTTCGGCGATCTGAGCCGGGAGCCTCCGGCACCGACTTTTATAGACTTGAACACTGGGGCGTGGCCGCAGTGGAGTCATTCGCCCCTCCTATTGGTGGAAAGACAAGAGCGAGTGCAGCCAGCTCTGCGGTTGGCCGACGGAGGGGAGGGGGAGGAGCGCCATGCGGGGGCGCCCCACGTGGGGGCGAGAACCGGGAGGAGGGCGCGCGGGGGCCGGGTAGGTGACCGCGAATGCCAGAAAAGAAAAAAAAAGCAGAAGTTTTTTTCTCCTGATTTCCCGGCAGCCGAGCCGCGGTTCGGGGCGCGCGCGGGATTTCCAGCGCGCGAGGCGGCCCGGGCTTTCGGGGGGGCCTGGAATCCCCTCCCGATCCGCGGAGAGTCCCGGACCGCGCCTTTCCCAAGTTCTGCTGGGGGTGGAGGGGCTGCACCGGGAAGGGGCCCCGTTTGCAGCGTGATCTCGCCCAGGTGGTGGTGAGGGCCGGAGTCTCTCCTGGCTGCGACGACCCCAGCCCCTGGGTGATTTCGCTTCTCCCGGCCTCTCTGTTCCCGTCTGAGTAATGGGTCTGCAGCGCCGGCCTAGCTGGTTTGCAGAGCATGACATAAAATACGGCTGACAGTAAGCGCCCAATACACATCAGCTGTTACCTGGTGGTCGCGGGAGGCCTCCTCGAGGGCCCCGAAAGTGGGAGGTTGCAAAGCCCGGGGCGCTCTGGAGAAGAAAGCGGGCGCCCCCTCGCCGACCCCGCGAGTTTCAGGGTGGGGTGCGCGTGGGAGGTGCAGGTGGCGCGGCCCCGCCCCCGCCGGCTGCCTGGCGTTCCAGCCTTTGCCAGTGCGGAGGCCTCCAGGCCCGGGAGAAAGCCATTGTTGAGGGGAATGGTGCAGGCTCCGGCTGCACGCCGCCACCCAGGGCCCACGTGCAAGGACGACGGCCACTTTTATTTCTCACTCCGGGGTGGGCGCTGACCTGCATTGAGTGCGTGGTGCGGACCTGGCACCCCCCACCCCTTCGGATTCATGGATGATTTAATCCAAGACCTGGGAAGCAGGGGGGATGCTTATGTGCATTATGCAAAAGGGGAAACTGAGGCTTGGTGAGGCCACAGGCTAGTTCGTGTTGGAGCCACGCGTGTGCGCCAGGCACGGCCGCCTGCAGGACTCCGCCGCCCCGGGAAGGCTGTTCAGGAGCGAGGCTGGCAGGCCCCGCATGACAACGTCTCCCACGGTCGACTGGGGGCTCCCGGGTGACTCACATCTGAGTCCCCTCCCCCGCCAGCCTGGGGTCTGGCCTCCGCCCGGCGGCTCGGTTTCCCCGGTTGCCCGGCTCCCCGACCCGCGGGTCCGGCTGACGCATCCCGCCTCCTCCGCGCCGCCCACAGCTAGGGCACGAAATGTCCCCGGGCTGCGAGGCGCGGTGGCGCCATCTGGTGGCCGCGCCGAGTTTCTGCGCCCTCAGCGCCGGAAGAGAGGGACGGACGGGCGGGGCACTGGGCTGGCGGCGGGAGATAAGGGGACTGTGGCAGTTGAAACGTTTTATATAACTTTATGCAATGTTTTACGCATGCAACATACATATTTATATTTTATAATTTCAATTTAAAAATTAAATCGGCCGGGCGCGGTGGCTCACGCCTGTAATCCCAGCACTTTGGGAGTCTGAGGCGGGCGGATCAACTGAGGTCAGGGGTTCGAGACCAGCCTGACCAACATGGCCAACATGAACGGAAGATAAGGAAGATCACGGAGGTGGGTGGGATAAGTGCAAAGTGAGATTCTGTCTTTATTTACAATTTTGATATTTTGTTCCTCATGGATACTTGGGCATTGATTTTGATTTTTAAAAAGTATTGCAGGCTGGGTAATCCCAGCACATTAGGAGGCTGAGGCGGGCAGATCATGAGGTCAGGAGTTCGAGACCAGCCTGACCAACATGGTGAAACCCCATCTCTACTAAAAACACAAAAATTACCTGGGCGTGGTGGCACGTGCCTGTAATCCCAGCTACTCAGGAGGCTGAGGCAGGAGTATCACTTGAACCCAGGAGGTGGAGGTTGCAGTGAGCCGAGATCATGCCACTGCGCATGGCATGGTGACAGAGAGAGACTCCATCCCCCCCAAAACAAACAAACAAACAAAAGGGCCGGGCACGGTAGCTCACTCCTGTAATCCCAGCACTTTGGGAGGCCGAAGTGGGAGGATCACCTGAGGCCAGGAGTTCAAGACCAGCCTGACCAACGTGGAGAAACCCCATCTCTACTAAAAATACAAAATCAGTCGGGCGTGGTGGCTCATGCCTATAATCCCAGCCACTCTGGGTGCTGAGGCAGGAGAATTGCTTGCACTTGGGAGGCAGAGGTTGCAGTAAGCCAAGATTGCAGTGAGCCGAGATCGCGCCACTGCCCTCCAGCCTGAGTGACAGCGTGAGACTCTGTCTTAAAAGAAAGAAAGAAAGAAAGAAAGAAAGAAAAAGAAAGAGAAAAAAAGAAAGAATAGGGTGTGTTGTGTGCACCCAGCTACTCCAGAGGCTGTAATCCCAGCTACTCCGGAGGCTGAGGCAGGAGGATCACTTGAGCCCAGGAGTTCCTGGCTGCAGTGAGCCGGGATTGCACAATTGCATTCCAGCCCGGGCAACAGAGTGAGACCCCATCTCAAATAAATAAATAAAATAAGGGCTGGGCATGGTGGCTCATGCCTGTAATCCCAGCACTTTGGGAGGCTGAGGCAGGTGGATCATCTGGGGTCAGGAGTTCAAGACCAACCTGGCCAACATGGTGAAACCCCGTCTCTACAAAAAATACAAAAATTACCTGGGCATGGTGGCACACGCCTATAATCCCAGCTACTCGGGCGGCTGAGGCAGGAGAATCGCTTGAACCCGGAAGGTGGAGGTTGCAGTGAGCCGAGATTGCGCCACTGCATTCCAACCTGGGAGACAGAGCGAGACTCTGTGTCAAAAATAAAGTAAATAAAATAAAATAAAATAAGATAAAATAAGGTGAGCAAAGCAGGGCCTCAGAGAATATGTGTCCAAGTCCTTCCATGTGTCCCCTGTGCCAGCCATAACAACCTCCCCTGCGAGAGGCCCGGGCTTTGTCAGCTGTTTCCTCTGTCTGGGATGCTTGTCTTCCCCTGGTCTTCAGCAGGAAAACTCTACTCCTCTGTCAAAACTGACTTGGCCTTGTTTTCTCCCAGACCGACTGCCTGGACCCCCATGGTCCTCCACCCTCCAGCCTTCTCTTTCTAGACCCCAAGCCCTCCTGTGTCTCCTTTTTCCAGCCCTGGTTCCAGGCATCTTAGAATATCAAGTATCTTGGAATATCTTCAAGAGACTCTGAGCTCTATGCCTTTGAGCTCAAAAAATGAGCTCCAGCCGGGCCAGGTATGGTGGCTCACGCCTGTAATCCCAGCACTTTGGGAGGCCGAGGCGGGCAGATCACCCGAGGTCAGGAGTTCAAGACCAGCCTGGCCAACATGGTGAAACTCCATCTCTACTAAAAATATAAAAATTAGCCGGGCATGGTGGTGCATGCCTGTAGTCCCAGCTACTCAGGAGGCTGAGGCAGGAGAATCGCTTGAACTCAGGAGGCAGAGGTTGCAGTGAGCCGAGATCGTGCCATGGCACTCCAGCCTGGGCAACAAGAGTGAGACTCTGTCTCAAAAAAAAAAAGAAAATGAGCTCCAGCCTCAGTTTCTTTCTCTGTAAGATGGGAACAGTCACACAAAGGCTTCATCATAAGCATTGAAGAAGGAAATTCCCAGAATCAGGTAAGCACTCAGGAAATGTGCGCTATTATCTTTGGGCTGGGCGCCAAAGCTTACCTCTGTAATCCCAGCATTTTCGGAGGCCGAGGCAGGAGGATTGCTTGAGCCCAGGAGTTTGAGACCAGCCTGGGCAACATAGTGAGACCCTCTATCTACAAAAATTTTAAAAATTAGCCGACCGTGGTGGTGCACACCTGTAGTCCCAGCTACATGAGAGGCTGAGGTGGGAGGATCACTTGAGCATGGGAGTTTGAGGCTGCAGTGAGCTATGATCGTGTCGCTGCACTCCAGCCTGGGCAACAGAGGGAGACCCTGTGTCTAAAAATAAAATAAAGTAAAAGATGAGATCAAATCAATAACAGTGTCACCGAGGCCATCTTGGAGCCTGAGGTGAGAGGAATAATCAGTATGAGTAATCCTGTCATAATTTTTTTTTTTTTTTTTTTTTTTTTTTTTTTTTTTTTTTTTTTTTAGACAGAATCTCGCTCTGTCACCCAGGCTGGAGTGCAAAAAAAAGCCGTCTCAAAAAAAAAAAGTAAATAAAAATAAAAAATAAATTTAAAAAACGTATTGCAGGCTGGGCACAGTGTGGGGGGGCTTGGGCTTTGAAGTGATTAGGGTTAGATGAGCTCATGAGAGTGGGGTCTTCTAATGAGATTAGTTTCTTTCTCTTTTTCTTTTTTGAGACAAGGTCTCCCTGTATTGCCCAGGCTGCAGTGCAGTGGTGTGATCATGACTCACTGCAGCCTCTATCTCTAAGGGTAGACTCATACCTGTAATCTCAGCACCTTGTGGGGCCAAGTGGGGAGGATCGCTTGAGCTCAGGAGTTTGAGACCAGCCTGGGCAACCTGGCAAGACTCCCATCGCTACAAATAATTTTTTTTTTTGAGACGGAGTCTCGCTCTGTCGCCCAGGCTGGAGTGCAGTAGTGCGATTTCGGCTCACTGCAAGCTCCGCCTCCTGGGTTCACGCCATTCTCCTGCCTCAGCCTCCCGAGTAGCTGGGACTACAGGCACCCACCACGTTGCCCGGCTAATTGTTTGTATTTTTAGTAGAGATGGGGTTTCACCGTGTTAGCCAGGATGGTCTCGATCTCCTGGCCTTTTTTTTTGAGACGGAGTCTCTCTCTGTCTCCCAGGCTGGAGTGCAGTGGCGCAGTCTCAGCTCACTGCAACCTCTGCCTCCCGGGTTCAAGTGAGTCTTCTGCCTCAGCCTCCCGAGTAGCTGGGATTACAGGTGCCCGCCACCGCGCCCAGCTAATTTTTAGTAGAGATGGGGTTTCACATCTTGGCCAGGCTGGTCTCGAACTCCTGACCTCTTGATCCACCCGCCTGGAGTTCCCAAAGTGCTGGGATTACAGGTGTGAGCTACCGCGCACAGCCACAAATAATTTTTTAAAAATTAGCCAGGTGTGATGGGCACACCTGTAGTCCCAGCTACTCGGGAGGCTAAAGCAGGAGGATCACTTGAGCCCAGGAGTTTGAGGCTGCAGTGAGCTATGATAGCACCACTGCACTCCAACCTGGGCAACAAAACAAGGCCCTATCTCAAAAAGAAAAAAAAAGGGGGGGCGGGCTGGGTGCAGTGGCTCATGCATGTAATCCCAGCATTTTGGGAGGCCAAGGAGGGCAGATCACTTGAGGTCAGGAGTTCGAGACTAGCCTGGACAACATGGCGAAACCCCGTCTCTACTAAAAATACAAAAAGTTGGCCAGGCGTGGTGGTGCATGCCTGTAATCCCAGCTACTCAGGAGGCTGAGTCAGGAGACTCACTTAAGCCTGGGAGATGGAGATTGCAGTGAGCCGAGATCATGCCACTGCACCCCACCTGGACGACAGAGCAGGACTCTGTCTCAAAAAAAAAAAAAAACGGTAAAAAGTCAGGTTCAAGGAGCTCTGGGGGCAGAGGTCCCAGGCAGCAGGCACAGTGTGTGAAAAGGCCCTGACGCAGGACCTCACCTGGTGCATTTGAGGAATCCCAAGGAGGCCCTGGGGGTGGAACAGAGCGAGCAGGAGGGAGAGCCGGGAAGATGAGCTCACAGAGACGGGCTTTGCGGGCTGCGGGGAGGGGTCTGCGTGTCACTCCGGATGTAGCCGGGAAGTGATTGGCAGCGGCTGGGCTCTGACATCATGTTTTTCTGCAAAGATGAACAAGACGAGCAAGACATGACTCCTGTCCCCAAGGAGAGGTTTCGGGATGGAGCTGAGTCATCATTTGAACTTGCAGACATTTGTAAGACAGGCCTGGGGTGGGAGGAGGTGGGATCGCCACGCCAGGTGGCAGCGGAGGCTACGGTTAAGGCTGAGGCACATTTGGGAAATTCTGAGGACAGTGGCAGGGGAGGGGCGGGGAAACTGTGCACAGCAAGAGGCTGGCAGGTCTGGGACTGTGCCTCGCAGAGGGAGGGAGAAGGAGAGGCTCTGTCTTAGGTCACGTTTGCCTGGTTCAAATCCCACCTGCGGCGATCATCAGCTATGTGTCCTTGGGTTGGTGGCTTAGACTCCCTGAAACTCCCTCTTTTCATGGGAAAGTCAGGTTGTGGAAAGGTTTACCCAAAACAAGGACCTAGAATGGGCTTGGCATAGAAAGTGCTCCGTACACCTCCCCTGCTGTAGTGACCTCGAAAGCCACTTGAGGCCGGGCGTGGTGGCTCACACCTGTAATCCCAACACTTTGGGAGGCCGAGGCAAATGGATCACTTGAGGTCAGGAGTTCGAGACCAGCCTGGCCCACATGGTGAAACCCCCTCTCTCCTAAAAATGCAAAAATTAGCTGGGTGTGGGGGAAGGCGCCTGTAATCCCAGCTACTCCGGGAGGCTGAGGCACCAGAATCGCTTGAACCCAGGAGGCGGAGCTTGCGGTGAGCCGAGATCGCACCACTGCACTCCAGCCTGGGAGACAGAACGAGACTCTGACTCTGTCTCAAAAACAAACAAACAAACAAACAAACAAAACAGAATGGCATATCCATCAGGCAGGACATTCCTGGGGCCTAAGAGTCACCTCCCAGTGGCTGAAACAAAAGCCAGATCTCTCTCTGGTAGAGGCAAAATTTCTTGCTACACAATGGACAGGAACCATGCGGCTTGCACTGAATATTTTACAGCTTACACACTTGCTCACAGACACTGGAACAGCTGGAACCCCTGGCAGCAGGCATTGCAGACAATGCTAGCATGGTGGGCAGCTTCGGGCCTGGCTCCAGTGATCCCCTAGGGTGGTTAATTTTTTTTTTTAGAGATGGGCTTTGCTCTGTTGCCCAGGCTGGAATGCAGTGACGTCATCATAGCTCACTGCAGCCTTGAACTCCTGACTTAAGGAATCTTCCCATCTCAGCCTCCCAAATAGCTGGGATTGCAGGCACGGGCCACCACACCCAGCTATGCAGGGGTTCTTCCTGTCCACTGCATAAAGAAAGACCATGTGACTGGGTGCAGTGGCTCACGCCTGTAATCCCAGCACTTTGGGAGGCCAAAGTGCTGGGAGGATTCCTTGAGTCCAAGAGTTTCAGACCAGCCTGGGCAACATAGGGAGACCCCCAGTCTAACAAAGTATTTTACTTAAAAAAAAAAAAAATAGAGGCCTGGCACGCTGGTTCACCCCTGTAATCCCAGCACTTTGGGAGGCCGAGGTGGGCAGATCACCTGAGGTCAGGAGTTCGAGGCCAGCCTGGCCAACGTAGAGAAACCCCGTCTCTACTAAAAATACAAAATTAGCCGAGCATGGTGGTGGCAGGCGCCTGTAATCCCAGCTACTCGGGAGGCTGAGGCAGGAGAATCACTTGAACCTGGGAGGCGGAGATTGCAGTGAGCTGAGATTGAGCCACTGCATTCCAGCCTGGGCGACAGGGCGAGACTCTGTCTCAAAAAAAAAAAAAAAAAGAAAGGAAAGGAAACAACGAAAGAGAAACAGACCACAGCATTGTAGTAGAGAAAGAGTTTAATAGACACGAGGCTGGCCACGCCATGTGGGAGATGGAATTCATAAGTCAAATCAACTTGTTCAAACCTCATAGGTTAGAGGTTTTTCTTTATTGCGACGAGTCCCACTCACCAAGGCTGGGGTGCAGTGGCACCACCTCAGCTCACTGCAACCTCTGCGTCCTGGGTTCAAGCAATAAGCAATCTCCGCCTCCTGGGTTCAGGTGATTCTCCCGCCTCAGCCTTCTGAATAGCTGGGATTACAGGCGCACACCACCACGTCCAGCTAATTTTTTTTTTTCTTTTTTGGTAGAGATGGAGTTTCACCATGTTGGCCAGGCTGGTCTCGAACTCCTGACCTCAGGTGATCCGTTCAACTCAGCCTCCCAAAGTGCTGAGATTCCAGGCGTGAGCCACCGCGCCCAGCCTAGGTTAGGGGATTTTCAAGGTCAGTTTTGTGGGAAGGGGCGGGAGTGGCCAGGTAAACAGGTGCTTGCTGCTGGTTGGTTGGGGGCAGAGATGGACTCACAGCAGGTTGCAGGGGTCCTCCTGCGGGCCAAATCGCTTCTCGGTAGAACCTCAGGAGCAGGGTTGTCAGTCCAGGTGGAGCCACGGGTGTCAGACATGCAAAACACGTGGAAAGACATCTCAAAAGGCCAGTCTACAATAATGGTGTTATTTGCAGGAGTAATTGGGGGAAACCACATCTCTTTTTTTTGTTTTTTCAGGCTGAGTATCGCTTTGTCGCCCAGGCTGGAGTGCAGTGGTGCGATCTTGGCTCACTGCAACCTCTGCCTCCCAGGTTCAAGCGATTCTCCTGCCTCAGCCTCCCAAGTATTTGGGACTGCAGGCATGGGCTACCAAGCCTGGCTAATTTTTGTATTTTTAGTACAGATGGGGTTGCACCATGTTGGCCAGGCTGGTCTTGAACTCCTGGCCTCAAGTGATCCACCCGCCTCGGCCTCCCAAAGTGCTGGGATTACAGGCGTGATCCACCATGCCGGGCCCGAAAACTGCATATCTTATAACCTCCAGAATAATGTTTGCACCTTAGCAGATCTCAGGCTCCCCTCCTCCCCTCAACCTGAAGGCCTCGGGTTAGCTTGACAAAAGCTGTTGCGTTTTGTGCAAGGTCTGCTATCACTTAAACTGTAGCCTAAATGTCTTCCAAAGTTAGCTTGGCCCAATAGCCCAGGAATAATTAAGGCAAGATGGGGGTTGGTTAGTTTAGCCTACTGTTATAATTTTCTCGGCCGGACGCGGTGGCTCACGCCTGTAATCCCAGCACTTTGGGAGGCCAAGGCGGGCGGATCACGAGATCATGAGATCAAGACCATCCTGGCCAACATGGTGAAACCCCATCTCTACTAAAAATACAAAAATTAGCTGGGCATGGTGGCGCGTGCCTGCAGTCCCAGCTATTCGGAAGGCTGAGGCAGGAGAATCGCTTGAACCTGGGAGGCAGAGGTTGCAGTGAGCCAAGATTGCACCACTGCACTCCAGCCTGGGCGACAGAGCGAGACTCCATCTCAAAAAAAAAAAAAAAAATTTCACTGATAGAACTTTTGCAAAGGCGGTTTCAGCTAATTTTATTTTTTGTAGATATGGGGCCCTGCTCTGTTGCCCAGGCTGGTCTTGAACTCCTGGCCTCAAGCGATCCTTCCTCCTTGGCCTCCCAAATGGCTGGGATCACAGGGTGAGCAGCTACTGCACCCAGCTCTATGATGCTTAATTTTTTTTTTTTTTTTTTTTTTTGTGACAGAATCTCAGTCTGTCACCCCGGCTGGAGTGCAGTGGCGCAATCTTGGCTCACTGCAACCTCCATCCACCTCATGGGTTCAGGTGATTCCTATATCTCAACCTCCCCAGTAGCTGGGACTACAGGCACCTACCACCACGCCTGGCTAATTTATGTATTTTTAGTAGAGACGGGGTTTTGCTGTGTTGGCCAGGCTGGTCTTGAACTCCTGACCTCAAGTGATCCACCAGCCTTGGCCTCCCAAAGTGCTGGGATTACAGGCGTGAGCCACCGCGCCCGGCCCGGTGGTTAATTTTATATGCCATCATGGCTGGGCTGTGGGCACTTACATATTTGGTCAAACATTACTCTGTGCGTGCCGGTGAGGGGGTTATTAGATGAGATGAGCCTCTGACCCTTTGCATCAGTAGACTCACTGAGTCACTCAAACCCACTACCCTCCCTAGCACGAGTGGGCCTTGCGGAATTCACTGAAGGCCTGGATGGAATGCAGAGGCTGCCGCTCCCCTGGGGAGCAGAGAATTTCTCCCACCTGAAGACCTTCAGACTGGAATATCGGCTTTTTTCTGTCTTCAGACTCGAACAGAAAGATCAGCTCTCGGCCGGGCATGGTGGCTCACGCCTGTAATCCCAGCATTTTGGGAGGCAGGAGACTTGAGGTCAGGGGTTTGAGACCAGCCTTTCCAACATGGTGAAACCCTGTCTCTACTAAAAATACAAAAATTAGCCGGGCGTGATGGTGCATGCCTGTAATCCCAGCTACTCGGGAGGCTAAGGTGGGAGGATCATTTGAGCCCAGGAGGCAGAGGTTGCAGTGAGCCGAGATCATGCCACTGCTCTCCAGCCTGGGCAACAGAGCGAAGCTCCATCTCAAAAAAAAATAAAAAAGAACATCGGCTCTCTTGGGTCTCCAGCTTGCAGACTTCAGATGTTGTGACTTGTCAGCCCCCGTGCATCAATACCTTATAATAAATCTCTTGGCCGAGCGCGGTGGCTCACGCCTGTAATCCCAGCACTTTGGGAGGCTAAGGCGGGCGGATCACCTGAAGTCAGGAGTTCAAGACCAGCCTGATTAACATGGAGAAACCCCCATCTCTACTAAAAATACAAAATTAGCCACATGTGGTGGCGCATGCCTATAATCCCAGCTACTCGGGAGGCTGAGGCAGGAGAATTGCTTGAACCCGGGAGGCGGAGAAGATTGTGGTGAGCCGAGATTGTGTCATTGCACTCCAGCCTGGGCAACAAGAGCGAAACTCTGTCTCAAAAAAAAAAAAAAAAAATCTCTTTTTCTCTCTCCCCTCCTACTGGTTCTGTTTCTCTGGTGAACCCTGACTAATTAACCCCCAGCCCCTCCTGATGAACGGAGGCAGGCCCTGGACAGCAGTGGGCCAGGATTTGAGGCTCTTGGTCCAACAGTCTGCAAGGAACAGAATCCTTCTGACCATGTGTGAGTGAGTCTAGAAGTGGACTCTGTCCCAGAGACATCTTGGTTGCCACCTTTCAGAGCCCTGAGCCAGACGATGCCAAAGTTAAGCCACATCTGGATTCCTGACCCACAGAAACTGTGAGATAAGAAAAGTGAATATAAGCTGGGCACGGTGGCTCATGCCGGTAATTTCAGCACTCTGGGAGGCCAAGGCAGGCAGATCACTTGAGCCAAGGAGTTTGAGACCAGCCTGGGCAACATAGCGAGACCCTCTCTCGCCCTTTTCTAAGAGGCGCACCTCTGTCCCTACTTCACACATGCCCCAGCATTTACCCCACTTTCTTTCTTCCCCATGCTCCCCATCCTCTAGCATGCCATACAATTCACTTATTTATTTATTTATTTATTTATTTTTGAGACAGAGTCTCACTCCATCACCCAGGCTGGAGTGCAGTGGCACAATCTCGGCTCACTGCAACCTCCGCCTCCCAAGTTCAAGCGATTCTCTTGCCTCAGACTCCTGAGTAGCTGGAATTACAAGCGTGCTCCCTCATGCCCGGCTAATTTTGTATTTTTAATAGCGACGGGGTTTCACCATGTTGGCTGGGCTGGTCTCAAGCTCTTGGCCTCAGGTGATCTGCCCCCCTCGGCCTCCCAAAGTGTTGGGATTACAGACATGAGCCACCACGCCCAGCCCTATTTATTTATTTTTGAGACAGGGTCTTACTCTTGTCACCCAGGCTGGAGTGCAGTGACTCAGTCTCTGCTCACTGCAGCCTCCACCTTCTGGGCTCAAGTGATCCTTCCACCTGAGCCTCCCAAGTAGCTGGGACTGTAGGCATGAGTCACCACGCCTGGCTAATTTTTGTATATTTTGTAAAGATGGGGTTTCACTACATTGCCCAGGCTGGTCTTGAACTCCTGGCCTCAAACAATCCTTCTGCCTCAGCCTCTCTAAATGCTGGGATAGCAGGTGTGAGCCATTGCACCCCGCCTAATTCACTTATTTATAATGTGTACTCGCTTCCCCTCTATCCCCCCAGTGCCTGCCACAAAGTAGAAGGCCGCAAATATGTGTTGATTTCACTGCTCCATTCACTCAATTAACAGGCAGCTGCCAGCCACGGCCCCAGAGCTCTGCTCGCCTCCCGGATTTCTGTTGGGGTCACAAGGTTCCAACTCCAGGGTCCTGAATTCTGATCTTAGATACCAGGTTTGGCCTTCAAGTTCTGGAATCTATGTTCCAGAATCCGGCTTCCCAAGACCCAGACCCCAGAATCCAGGCTCCAGAATTCAGGCTCCCCGAGATCCAGGCTCCGGAATCCGAGCTCCCTCAGATCCAGGCTCCGGAATCCGGGCTCCCTCAGATCCAGGCTCCGGAATCTGAGCTCTCTCAGAACCAGGCTCCGGAATCCGGGCTCCCTCAGATCCAGGCTCCGGAATCCGAGCTCCCTCAGATCCAGGCTCCGGAATCCGGGCTCCCTCAGATCCAGGCTCCGGAATCTGAGCTCTCTCAGAACCAGGCTCCGGAATCCGGGCTCCTCCAGATCCAGGTTCCGGAATCCGGGCTCCAGGCTCGCATTCTGGGCTGGGAGCCAGCCACAGCCGTTAGGCTGAGATTTTTAAAATCTGGCGCCAAAATCCACTCCCCGGGTGGGAGTGGCGGTGCCGGGTGGAGGTCAGTGGAATGGACGGGTCAGGACTGGGGCCCTCACGGGCTGCATAGTCCCAGGGTCCGGGATTTCTCTCCCGCGGCCCCGCACCCTCTCCCCAAAAGCAGACAGCAGTTGGTCACTAACTTTTGTGTGTGTGTGTGTGTGTGTGTGTGTGTGTGTGTGTGTGTGAGACGGAGTTTCGCTTTTGTAGCCCGGGCTGGAGTGCAATGGCGCGATCTCGGCTCACTGCAACCTCTGCCTCCTGGGTTCAAGCGATTCTCCTGCCTCAGCCTTCCGAGTAGCTGGGATCACAGGCGCCTGCCACCACGCCCGCCTAATTTTTTTTTTTTTTTTTTTTTTTTTTTAAGTGGAGACGAGGGTTTAGCCATCGTGGTCAGGCTGGTCTCGAACTCCTGACCTCAGGTGATCCGCCCGCCTCGGACTCCCAAAGTGCTGTGATTACAGGCGTGAGCCACCGCGCTCGGCCAATTGGTCACTAATTTCTAGCTCCTGGGGGAAAGAGGGTCCCGCGTTCGGGTCCCGCGTTCGAATCCCGCCTCCGCTACGCCCCTGGTGCGGATCCCCCGACCGGTCCCTAACCTTCCCATGCCTCAGTTTCCCATAATGGAAATGGACCCGGAGCCCCCTGGCGCGTGTCGTGCCTTGGGAGGCCCCTCGGAATGGACGGGGCAGCTTTGCGGGATGCCCCAGACCTCGGGCTCCGGGCGCAGCTGCCAGCAGCAGCCTGGGAGTGGGTGCCCCCGGGGGGACCACGGTCTCAGCTGTCACCGCCCCTCCCGCTCGGCGCCAAAATTTGAAAATTGCCCAGCACCTCCCAGACTGCGCGCTGGGAGGGGGAAAGCCCCGGGCCCCACCCACGGGAAGCGCGGGGCTTTCTGGGACTTGGAGTCCAGTCCCTGGGGGTCCCGCGGGGATGGCTCTGGGCACCCGAAGCCCCTCCCCAGCGCCGAGACAGGAGGGCGGGGGTAGATTCGAGACCCCGGTTTGCAGAGCGCAAGACTGAGGCCCAGGCCCGCGCAGTCAGGCAGGAAACGGCGCTCCTGGTGGATGGAACGGCACAGGCAAAGGCTGGGTATGGGGGTATGTGGGGATGGAAGTGCCCAGAGGGGCAGCGCGATGGGGTTGGGGGCGGGACCCCGCAGGGCCTCCAATGACGGGCGAGTTGGGGGATTTGGTCAGCCAGTGGCCAAGGCCGGTGGTCAGTGAGAAGTTGATGGGGAGGGGGTTTCAGATCAGTCTGAGGGTGGAGAATAGGAAAAGTGACCTGGCCAGGCGTGGTGGCTCATACCAGTAATCCCAGCGCTTTGGGAGGCCAAGGCTGGCAGATCACCTGAGATCAGGAGTTCGAGACCAGCCTGGTCCAACATGGTGAAACCCCGTCTCTACTAAAAATACAAAAATTAGCCGGGCGTTGTGGCCCATGCCTGTAGTCCCAGCTACTCAGGAGGCTCAGGCAGGAGAATTACAAGAACCCAGGAGGTGGAGGTTGCAGTGAGCTGAGATTGTGCACTTCAGCCTGGGCCACAGAGCAAGACTCTGTCTCAAAAAAAAAAAAAAAGTGACCCCATTTCCCACCCAAACCTCAATCATCCTTCTCCCCTCTGGCCCCGCCTCCTGTAGTATTATTTATTTCCCACTGTGCTTTACCATCTGTCTTTGTATTTTATATTCCTCCCTTTATGAGGAATGAAAACAGTATCAGTTCTCTAAATACCCAGTCACAGCTTAGCTCCCTCTTGCCTGGCTGGTTTATTTGTTGTTTGTTCTAAGAAAGAGTCTCCCAGCTGGGCACAGTGGCTCACGCATGTAATCCCAGCACTTTGCAGGGCCGAGGTGGGCAGATCATTTGAGGTCAGGAGTTCAAGACCAGCGTGGCCAACATGGTGAAACCCCGTCTCTAGCAAAAATTAGCCGGGCAGTAGTGGCGCATGCCTGTAATCCCAGCTACTCGGGAGGCTGAGGCAGGAGAATCACTTGATCCTGGGAGATGGAGGTTGTAGTAAGCCAAGATCGAACCACTGCACTCCAATCTGGGTGACAGAGTGAGACCCTGTCCCCCCTGCCAAAAAAAAAAAAAAAAGAGAGAGAGAGTCTTGCACTGTCATCCAGGCTGGAGTGAAATGGCTCAATCATAGCTCACTGCAGCCTCCACCTCCTGGGCTCAAGCGATCTCCTTGACTTGGCCTCTCAAGTAGCTGGGAATACAGCTGCACGCCACCACGACCAACTAATTTAAAAAATTTTTTTTGTAGGGGCCGGGTGCAGTGGCTCACGCCTATAATCCCAGCACTTTGTGAAACTGAGGTGAGCAGATCACCTGAGGTCCAGAGTTCAAAACCAGCCTGGCCAACATGATGAAACTCTACAGAAATACAAAAATTAGCCGGGCATGGTGGTGCATGCCTGTCATCCCAGCTACTCAGGAGGCTGAGGCAGGAGAATCTCTTGAACCCAGGAGGCAGATGTTGCAATGAGCCAAGATTGGGCCACTGCACTCCAGCCTGGGGAACAGAAAGACTCTGTCTCCAAAAAAAAAAAAAAAAAAAAAAAATTGTAGAGTATTGTAGAGTTGGGTCTTGCTATGTTGCCCAGACTGGTCTCAAACTCCTGGGCTCAAGCCATTTTCTTGTGTCAGCCTCCCAAAGTGGCTGGGATTGCAGATGTGAGCCACCATGCCAGGCTTCCTGCCTGGGTTCTAAGGCTGGGGGTCTATCTGGTAAGAGGGGAATATTAGCGAGTGAATGTTGGCTGTTGGAGACAGGTGTGCTCTTTCCCCCGGTGTCCTCAGTAGGCTGGAAAGGGCATTAGATTCTCAGTGTGTGATTTACTGGGGTCTCTGGCAGAGGCTGAGCCAAACCCCCAAGGTGAGATGTGTGAAAAGGAGGAGTTCCCCAGGCAGAAGGAAGACCGGGCCAGTTCTAGGTCAGGAGGAAGTTATTCTCCAACTGGGGCAATTTTGCCCCTCTGGTGACATGTGGCAATGTCTGGAGACATACTTGGTTGTCATAACTAGGGGGCTGGGGCCGGACGCGGTGGCTGACGCCTGTAATCCCAGCAATGTGGGAGGCCAAGGCAGGCAGATCACTTGAGGTCAGGAGTTCAAGACCAGCCTGGCCAACATGGCAAAACTCTGTCTCTCCTAAAAATACAGAAACTTAGCCGGGCATGGTGGCATGTGCCTGTAATCCCAGCTACTTGGGAGACTGAGGCAGGAGAATCGCTGGAACCCGGGAGGCAGAGGTTGCAATGAGCCGAGATCACGCCACTGCACTCCAGCCTGGGCCACAGAGCGAGACCCCGCCTCAAATAAAAATAAAAATAAAATAAAAAATAAATAGGAGGCTGGCATGCTCGTGGCATGGAGTGGGTGGAGACCAAGGATGCTGCCCAACACCCTGTAATGGACAGCACCTCCTGACTCCAACCCCCGCAACAGAGAGTGATCTGGCCCCAAATATTTAGTGCAGAGTTGGAGAAACACTGCTGTATAGGTTGTCTTGTTAAATTACAATTTTGGGGGGGGTTTTGGAGACGGAGTCTTGCTCTGTTGCCCAGGCTGGAGTGCAGTGGCGTGATCTCAGCTCACTGCAACCTTTGCCTCCTGGGTTCAAGCGATTCTTGTGCCTCAGCCTCCCAAGTAGCTGGGATTACAGGCACACACCACCACGCCTGACTAATTTTTGTACTTTTTGGAGAGACAGGTTTTTGCCATGTTGGCCAGGCTGGTCTCGAACTCCTGGCCTCAGATGGTCTGCCTGCCTCGGCCTCCCAAAGTGCTGAGATTACAGGCATGAGCCACTGCGCCTGGCCTTGTTAAATAAAATGTATGGCAGGCCATTGTTTTAGACAATGGGGTCTCTAGTCCCCAGCAGACCAGATAAAATTGGAATGGAGTCACTAGTGCCAGGTACCACGTAGTCAAACTGAACTTTTATTTTTTTATTTTTTGAAACAGGGTCTCGCTCTGTTGCCCAGACTGGAGTGCAGTGGTGCAATCATGGCTGACTGCAGACTTGAACTCCTGGATACAAGCCATCCTCCTGCCTCAGCCTCCCGAGGAGCTGGGACTACAGGTGTGTGCCAGCACATGTGGCTAATTATTAAAAATTTTTTTGGCTGGGTGCGGTGGCTCACGCCTGTAACCCCAGCAGTTTGGGAGGTCGAGGTGGGTGGATCACGAGGTCAGGAGTTCAGGACCAGCCTGGCCAAGATGGTGAAACCAGGTCTCTACTAAAAATACAAAAATTAGCTGGGCCTGGTGGCAGGCACCTGTAATCCCAGCTACTCGGGAGGCAGAGGCAGAGGCAGAGAATTGCTTGAACCCAGGAGGTGGAGGTTGCAGTGAGCCGAGATCACGCCATTGCACTCCAGCCTGGGTGACAAGAGCGAGACTGTCTCCAAAAATATATATATATTTTTTTGGAGACAGAGTCTCACTATGTTGCCCAGGATGTTCTCAAACTCCTAGGCTTAAGCGATCTCCCCATCTCAGCCTCCCAAAGTGCTGAGATTACAGGTGAGAGCCACCCGTACCTGGCCTCAAACTGAACTTTAAAGGGTGCAGGTTTTCAAAAAAAAAAACATTCACAGCCACCAAGCCAAAGGGGACCGGTTAACCTGATAGGGAAGTCCCCTCAAAATAGAGGGGGTTAAAACAGACCCTATGAAAAAAGTAACTTTGAAACAACCAATTGGTTTTTATTTCGTATTTCGTATTTTTTGAGACAAAGTCTCACTCTGTCACCCAGGCTGGAATGCAGTGATGCGATCATGTCCCACTGCAACCTTGACCTCTCTTGCTCAAGCGATCCTGTGCCTGCCACCTTAGCCTCCCAAATACCCAGGACTATAGGCGCCCATCTAATTTTTTTTTTTTTTTTTTTTTTTTGAGATGGAGTCTCACTCTGTTGCCCAGGCTGGAGTGCAATGGTGCAAACTTGGCTCCCTGCAACCTCCGCCTCCTGGGTTAAAGCAATTCTCCTGCCTCAGCTTCCTGAGTAGATGAGACTACAGGCATGCGCCACCACGCCTGGCTAATTTTTGTATTTTTAGTAGAGGTGGGGTTTCACCATATTGGTCAGGCTGGTCTCGAACTCCTGACCTCATGATCTGCCCGGCTTGGCCTCCTAAAGTGCCGGGAATACAGGTGTGAGCCACTGCACCTGGCTAATTTTTTTATTTTTATTTTTAGAAATGGGGTCTTGCTATGTTGCCCAGGCCAGTCTCAAACTCCTGGGCTCAAGCTATCCTCCCACCTCGGCCTCCCAAAGTGCTGGCATTACAGGCGTGAGCAAACCACTGTACCTGGCCTGGCTTTTATTTTATTTCTTATTTCTCCTTTCTTCAGCCTTTTCTGCCTGTAATGCAGAATGCCCATCCTCTCTGCTCAGCTCATTGGAGTGCCTATTTAATAGATTGAATGCTGTCCGATTCATGAATTGCTAATAAGAGCCAATGAGATCATTAATCTCAATTTGTTGAAATTCATACTCCTCGACAGCCACTTCTGGACATTTTCTTTCAGTGGCTTTGTACACTATATGGCTTTTTTTTTTGAGACAGTTTCTCATTGTTGCCCAGGCTGGAGTGCAGTGCCGCGATCTTGGCTTACTGCAACCTCCACGTCCCAAGTTCAAGAGATTCTCCTGCCTCAGCCTCCCGACTAGCTGGGATTACCGGCGCGCGCCTCCATAGTAGAGACGGTGGAGGGGGGGTTCTCCCTATGTGGTCCAGGCTGGTCTCGAACTTCGTTTCTCAAGTGATCCACCGGCTTTGGCCTCCCAAAGTGCTGGGATTACAGGCGTGAGCCACCACGCCTGGCCCTGTATGGCCTTTTGTGTCTGGATCTTTGAACACGTTTTGAGGTTCTCTAAGTGGGGAAACAGGTACTAGAAAGCAACCCAATGCTGTTTCCTCGTGGCGGAGCTGGAAGTTTGCAGCCAGGCAGTCTGTCTCTGGAGTCAGAGCCTCTGCGAAGCGGGAGCTGGACGGAGACTTCAACTTCCGGCGTGCCCCGCGCGCGCCCGGTGGCCGGACTACCAGTCCCAGGCTGCCCCGCCGCGGCGGGCGGCGGGCGCGGCGCGGCGCGGCGCCATCTTGCAGCCGGCGGCGCGGATTGAATGAGCCCGCCGAGCCCGGGCCGCCGTCGGGAGCAGCGCAGGCCGCGAGCCGCCGCCACCATGGCCACGCCGCTGGCCGGCCGCGCGGGCGGGCCCGCCACGCCGCTGTCGCCCACGCGCCTGTCGCGGCTGCAGGAGAAGGAGGAGCTGCGCGAGCTCAACGACCGCCTGGCGCACTACATCGACCGCGTCCGCGCGCTGGAGCTGGAGAACGACCGGCTCCTGCTCAAGATCTCAGAGAAGGAGGAGGTGACCACGCGCGAGGTGGGCGCCGGGGCTTAGGGGCCGGGCGGGGGTGCAGCCGGCAGGCCCCGCCCACCGCGGGGCGCGCGATCGCGGGGACCCTGGGCGGGGGTGCAGACGGGGACGGGCCCCGGCTTCGGGGTTTTCCGCGGGGTTTCGGGGGGCCCCTGAGTGAGTGGTGCAGCTCGGCCAGGTCCCTCCCACCGCGGGGTGCGCGATCGCTGGGACCCTGAGTGCAGACAGGAATGGGCCCGGGTCTCGAGGGTCTCCGGGGGTTTCGAGGGGCCCCTGAGTGAGCGGTGCAGTTCGGCCAGGCCCCGCCCACCGCGGGGTGCGTGATCGCGGGGACCCTGGGCGGGGGTGCAGACGGGGACAGGCTCCGGCTCGGGGGTCTCCAGGAGGTTTGGGGGCTCCTGAGTGACGGGTGCTGCTTGGCTAGGCCCAGCCCACCGCGGGGCTCCCAGTCGCGGGGAACCCTGAGCTGGGATGCAGACGAGGACAGTCCGGCCTCGGGGATCGCCGCCGCGTTTCGGAGAGTCCCTGAGTGAAGGGTGGTACTCGGCCAGGCCCCGCCCACCGCGGGGCGCGCGATCGCGGGGGACTCTGAACGACTCCCGGCTTGGGGTCTCCAGGGGGTTTGGGGGAGCTCCTGGATGAAGGGTGCAGGTCCTGGCCACCGCGGGGTGCGCGATTGCGGGGACCCTAGGCAGGGGTGCAGACCCGGACGGGTCCCGGCTTGGGGGTCTCCAGGGGGTTTCAAGGGGTCCCTGAGTGAGGGGCACAGCTCCGCCAGGCCCAGCCCACCGCAGGGTATGCGATCGTGGGGGACCCTGAGCAGGGGTTTGGACAGCCTGGCCTCGGGGATCTCCAGGGGGAGACACTGAGTGAGGGGTGCCACCTGGGCAGGCCCTGCCCACCGCAGTTTCCAAGATCTTGGGGGACCCCTTGGGAGGGGTGCAGACCGGAATGGCCCATTCTCTCGGGGACCCCCAGGGGGTTTCTAGGGCATTGAGTGAAAAGTGCAGACCAGGAATGCCCCACCTATAGAGGGGGTCCCAGGAGATCTTCCGTGTTCTGAATGAGGGCTGCAGAGGGGCCTCCAGCTAGCTCTGGGGACCCTTCCGTGAGAGGTGCATTTTGGAGCCATGAGGGTTACAGACTAGGGCTCCCCACCAAAGAGAGGTCCTGGGGATTTGGGGGCTCCCTGAGTATTGGGCTGCAGCCTCCCATATGCCTCATCCCTCAGAGAATTCCAAGGAGACTTGGCGGCCCCCCCAACTGAGGGGGTGTGAGTGGGAGTCTCTGGGGATGAAGCTGGGTATTGGGGTATCCGGGGGGGAATGGGGGTGGTCTCTGGGCTCCAAGGAGACTGGGGGGCCCAGGCCCTCTGAGGAGGCCCAAGATGGGGTGTGGGGGGCAGTCTTCCTGGAGTCTCTGGGGTGAGTCACGTGGTCTCAGTTCTCCCTGGAGCTTTAGAGAGTTCCCTGATGAATCCAGAAGAGATTGGTGACTGGGGTGGGAATTAGGCCCTTCATCTCTCACCAGGGCCAGGGTGGGTAGGGGGCTGAGGGAGAGGTTCTGATACCTTGGGGTCCCACTGGAAATTTGGGAGGCCCTTATTTGTGCCCTGGGGTCACCGGTGGCCTGGCAGGTTCTGCCCCAAAGAGAATATGAAGGAAGGGCGAGAGTTGGGATCTTGGGTCCAGTGGAAAGTGTTGAGGTTCTGAATGGGTCCTGAGGCTTCAGTGCAGACTGAAGGAGAAGAGGCGGGAAAGTCTGCCCACCAAGGGGATGTGAGGTCGGGGTGTCTTGGGGTCTGGGTGCAATCTGTCCTGCCCCAAACCTAACCCTGGGGAGGCTCTTTGTCCCTCCCGCTGGCCATGCCCAATCCAAGGACAGGACTTCAGAACGGGGGGCAGGCAGGGGCACCCACTTGACTCCTGCCATGGGTTGGGGTCCTGGGGTCCCCAGGTTCCAGCATCCTGTTGGGAGAGCTGGGTGCTAAAGTCGGGATTTGCAGCGCCCAGCCCCCACTCGCCCATCTGGAGATCAGAGGACGTCGTGGGGTTCTGGGAGAAGAGCTGCTTGTTGAGGGAGTCGGGTCATTTCTGGGAGCCACTTACCCTCTGTGTGACCTTGAGCTAGTCACTTACCCTCTCTGGGTCTCAGTGCCCTCGCCTTTGGAATGGGTATAATTATAAAACCCACCTCTTACTTGTGTGTGGGGCCACAGCAGGTTAACTTTTGT
The DNA here is from genome assembly GCF_028885655.2 of Pongo abelii. Lineage (NCBI taxonomy): Eukaryota > Metazoa > Chordata > Mammalia > Primates > Hominidae > Pongo > Pongo abelii. The sequence goes on along the minus strand of NC_072005.2, from coordinate 2,228,469 downwards.
TTAGTGGCTCCTTGTGGGTTCTGTTTTCACAGTGCCCTGGGGACACGGAACCTGAAAGAATGTAGCTGGTGCCTTTCAGGGAGGTAGAAGGAAGATCAGTGCTTGGTGGGGTCCCCTGCGGTAGAAGGAAGATCAGTGCTTGGTGGGGTCCCCTGCAGTAGAAGGAAGATCAGTGCTTGGTGGGGTCCCCTGCTTTTCTTTCTTTCTTTTTTTTTGAGATGGAGTCTCGCTCTGTCGTCCAGGCTGGAGTACAGTGGTGCGATCTTAGCTCCCTGCACCCTCTGCCTCCCGGGTTCAAGTGATTCTCCTGCCCCCGTCTCCCGAGTAGCTGGAATTACAGGTGTTCACCACCATGCCCGGCTCATTTTTGTATTTTTAGTAGAGACAGGGTTTGGCCTTGTTGGTCAGGCTGGTCTCAAACTCCTGGCCTCAGGTGATCCGCCTGCTTCGGCCTCCCAAAGTACTGGGATTACAGGTGTGAGCCGCCGTGCCCGGCCAGTCCCCCGCTTTTCAATTAGTGTGGCTTTTTGGGGCAGGCCCCTGTGTCTCTTGGAGCCTCCATCTTGCCATCTGTCTAGTGGGGATAGAATTGTCCCAACTTAGAGGCCGCCTGCTGGACCCGTGGCGTGCAGGGTTAGAGCTGGTTTCTTGTCTTTGGGCCTCTGTTGTCCCACCTGCCAATGGGACGAACAGCTGCAGGGAGCTTTGAGGGTGCAGGGCCTGGTGAGTGCTGGGGAGGTACCAGCCCCAGCCCCTCTGGACGCCCCGTTGGACCGGCCCTGTGCCCTAGAGGGAGCCTGGCCCAGCCACCTCTCAGGGCCGCAGCAGCATCCTTTACAACTCAGTCCACTCAGGCTGGGTGAAATGCGGGTCTGACTCCAGTGAAGGCAGCCATTCAGCAGGTGACACACTGGCTCCCCCCTCCCCCCCGCTGTGAGCCCTGTCACCCAGCCGTGTCTGCAGGGCATGTGGCAGGGGACAGCTGGGAGTTCCGCCTGCGACTAGTGGGCCAGGAACCCAGCTAGTGGGGAGCAGAGCTGGAAGCCTGCTGGGGTGGGGGCCACTGGTGGGGGGCGTCACGTGGGCCCACATGGAGGGAGTGACCTGGAATAGCTGGGGGCCTTCTAGACGCAGGCGGGCCAGGTGGGGTTCACAGAGCAGCCTCAGGCTCAGGCTGGCAGGATGGGGGCAGGGGAGGGAGCTCTGAACGAGGAGGGACTTGGGGTGTCAGGCCTCAGAGCATGCAGGTCACCTGGACAGCAGGGCCTCTCTCACCTGGCCAGGTTCTGCCCCAGGGGACTCTTGGCCAAGGCTGGGCATGCCTTTGGTTGGCACATTGGGGGGGAGACATCATTGGTATAGAGTGGGTGGAGGCTGGGGTGCTACTCAGCGCCCCGAGAAGAGAATTACCTATCCCCCACGAGGATGACCCAGCCTCCATGAGGATAACGCGGCCTCCATGAGAATGGCCAGGCCGAGGAGCCTGCTGGGAGGCGTGAGGGACTCAGTTCAGATTTTTTCAGGCTCATAACACGACTCAGCATCCTGGTGCATGGCGGCCCCCGAGGTCCTCACACACGCCTTTCTCACTTCTTTTTTGAGATGGAATCTCACTCTGTCGCCCAGGCTGGAGTGCAGTGGTGTGATCTCGGCTGACTGCAACCTCTGCCTCCCAGGTTCAAGCAATTCTCCTGCCTCACCCTCCTAAGTAGCTGGGATTATAGGCGTGCACCACCACACCTGGCTAATTTTTGTATTTTTAGTAGAGATGGTGTTTCACCATGTTGGCCAGGATGGTCTCTATCTCTTGACCTTGTGATCTGCCCGCCTCAGCCTCCCAAAGTGCTGGGATTACAGGCGTGAGCCAATATGCCTGGCCTTTTTTTTTTTCTTTCTAGACAGAGTCTCTCTGTCGCCCAGGCTGGAGTGCAGTGGCGTGATCTTGGCTCACTGCAACCTCTACCTCCTGGGTTCAAGCACTTCTCGTGCCTCAGCCTCCCGAGTAGCTGGGATTACAGGCATGCACCAGCATGCCCGGCTAACTTGCTCACTTCTTTCCTGCCCGCAGGAGCTCACCCTCACACACTCGTACAAAACCAGGCCAAGCATGGGTTCCACATTCCCATGTGACACTGGGGGGTGTCTTTTGGCGGTGTGGATGAATCGCCATATACAAGCATCATTGGAGGGCTTGGGGAAGGGTGGGTGGGGGCTGGCCAGATGGGTATTTGTTGAAGGGGGAACACTGGGTGCTGGGGGCAGGGGCAGGTGCAGGGAGGCTGTGCTGTGGCCCGTGTCCAGGCGCGGGAAAGGCAGGTACTCCAGGTACTTCCCTGCCAGGCCTTACGTTCCCGAGGGACGAGACCTGGCTTAGGCGTCTTCTGCCTTCCCCCGCCCCTGGTGTCCCCCGGCTGCTCAGGGCTGCCGGAGGGGGTCTCGGAGGCGGCCCAGGAGAGCGTGGAGGATGGAGTCCGCTTTGGCAGTGACCCCAAGCCGGTGTTTGCATCGTCTGCACAGAGCTGTGGTTCTTAGCCGGGCCATGTCGTACTGCTGTGTGTGTCCGAGGGGTCCCAGGCAAAGGCCATCTCAGGCTCTCTGAGCCCTGCCAGGCCCACGTGTGTGGACACACTTGTTGGCATCCCTCAAGCCTAGCACTTGCTAGATGCCGTGAAAGATGGAGCAAAAGGCCCAGCCTGTCCCCAGCCCTTTGCAGCGCCTCACAAGCACAGGGAGGCTGTCCTGCCCCGGCACACCTGTTCCGCAGGCTCAAAGGGTCTTTGTGAGGTGCCCCGGCCTCTAGACAAGAACTTTCCTCATCATCACAGCACGGCAGACCAGGCATGGTCGGCAGACTTTTTCTAAAAAAGGCCAGACTGTCTCCATCTGAACCACTCAGCTCTGCCTTAGGGTGAAAGCTGCCTTAGACCATACGTGAATAAATGGGTGCTGCTATGTGTCAATAAAACTTTATTTATACACATGGAACTGTGAAGTGCATAGACTCTGCCTGTGTCACAAAGTATCTTCATCTTTTTCCCCTGGCCTTTATTGTTTTTGTTTTTGAGATAGTCTCCTTGTCCAGGCTGGAATGCAGTGGCACAGTCTCCGCTCACTTCAACCTCCACCTCCTGGATTCAAGCCATCAAGCGATTCTCGTGCCTCAGCCTCCCCAGTAGCTGGGATCACAGGTTTGCACTGCCACGCCTGGCTAATTTTTGTATTTTTAGCAGAGATGGGGTTTCACTATGCTGGTCAGGCTGGTCTCGAACTCCTGACCTCAGGTGATCTGCCAGCCTCTGCCTCCCAAAGTGCTGGGATTACAGGTGTGAGCCACCTCTCCTGGCCACCCCTAGCCATTTAAAAATGTAAAAACCTTCTGGGCGCGGTGGCTTACACCTATAATCCCAGCACTTTGGGAGGCCGAGGCGGGCGGATCACGAGGTCAGGAGATTGAAACCATCGTGGCCAACATGGTGAAGCCCCGTCTCTACTAAAAATACAAAAATTAGCCGGGCGTGGTGGTGCACGGCTATAGTCCCAGTTACTTGGGAGGCAGGAGAATCGCTTGAACCCGGGAAGCAGAGGTTGCTGTGAGCTCAGATGGCGCCACTGCACTCCAGCCTGGGCAACAGAGTCTTGCCCTGTGCTCGCCCAGGCTGGAATGCAATGGTGCAATTTTTGTGTTTTTAGTGGAGATGGGGTTTCACCATGTTGACCAGACTGGTCTTAAATTCCTGACCTCAGGTGATCTGCCCGCCTCAGCCTCCCATCATCTTATGCCAGGTGCGGTGGCTCATGCCTGTAATCCCAGCACTTTGGAAGGCTGAGGCAGGCTGATCCTCCTGCCTCAGCCTCCCAAATTTGTGGGACTGCAGCTGTGAGCCACTGCGCTCAGCAACATCCATCATGTATTCAGACTTCCTCAGTTTCCCCGATGTCCCTTCCTGCCCCAAGACCCCATCCACTATCTCACGTGACATTTAGTGACTACGTCACTGTCTCCCAGGCTCCTCCAGGCTGATAGTTTCCTCCACGTTCCTGGTTAGAGGTTCTGGTTGGTCCTGAGCGGGCTGGGCAGGTGTGCAGTAGGACGTTCCTCAATGGGGGTTTGTGTGTTGTTTTGCTTATGGTCACGCTGGGGTGATGGGATGAGTAATGTTTTAATGGAATATATACATATATATGTGTGTGTATATGTATATGTATATGTATTTTATTTTCTTTTTTTTGAGACGGAGTTTCACTCTGTTGCCCAGGCTGGAGTGCAGTGGCGTGATCTTGGCTCACCACAACCTCCGCCTCCCGGGTTCAAGTGATTCCCCTGCCTCAGCCTCCTGAGTAGCTGGGATTACAGGCCTGCGCCACCACGCCCGGCTAATTTTGTATTTTTAGTAAGAGAGAGGGTTTCTCCATGTTGGTCAGGCTGGTCTCGAACTCCCGACCTCAGGTGATCCACCCGCCTCGGCCTCCCCAAGTGCTGGGATGACAGGCGTGAGCCACGGCGCCCGGCCATATGTATATGTTTTTTTGAGACAGAGTCTCTCTGTGCCACCCAGGTGGCAGCGTAGTGGCGTGATCTCGGCTCACTGCAACCTCCACCTCCCGGGTTCAAGCGCTTCTCCTGTCTCAGCCTCCCAAGTAGCTGGGATTACAGGCGCCCGCCACCACACCCAGCTAATTTGTGTTTTAATAGAGACAGGGTTTCACCATGTTGGCCAGGCTGATCTCGAGCTCCTGATCTCAAGTAATTTGCCCGCCTCAGCCTCCCGAAGTGCTGGGATTTCAGGCATGCGCCACCGCGCCGGGCCCTAATGGAATATTTTTAAAAAATCAATTCAAAAAATCTACAATGAACAAAATATTAATTCAAGTCAGGTGTTGTTTAGTGACAGGGATACCTCGTGGAAAGCATGTCGTTAGGAGATGTCCCCCTTGTGTGGGCATCGTAGAGTGCACTCACACACTCCCGGATGGTGGAAGCCACCACACACCCAGGCTGTGGTGTGGCCTCCTAGGCCACAGACCCACACCGCCCCCTCCTCTGTGGAATGCTGTGGGCACCTGTCACACAATGGTAAGTATGTGGGCATTTAAACACGAGAAAGGGCTGGGCGCGGTGGCTCCCGCCTGTAATCCCAGCACTTTGGGAGGCTGGGGTGGGCAGATTGCTTGAGTCCAGGAGTTTGAGACCAGCCTGGGCAACATAGCAAGACCCCATCTCTTAAAAAAAAAAGTTAAAAACTAATTAGGCAGGCATGGTAGTGCGTGTGCCTATAGTCCCAGCTATTGGGGCAGCTGAGGCAGGAGGATTGCTTGAGCCCAGAGTTTGAGGCTGCAGTGAGCTGTGATTGCGGCATTGCTCTCCAGGCTGGGTGTGGCTCTGTCTCAAAATAAGTAAATAAACACAAGAAAGGTGCAGTAAGAATATGGTATTAGATTCTTTTTCTTTTTATTTTGTGGAGTCTGGCTGTCGCCAGGCTGGAGTGCAATGGCCCAATCTTGGCTCACAGCAAGCCCTGCCTCCTAGGTTCAAGCAATTTTCCTGCCTCAGCCTCCCAAGTAGCTGGTCTTACAGATGCACGCCACCATGCCCGGCTAATTTTTGTATTTTTAGTAGAGACAGGCTTTCTCCATGTTGGCCAGGCTGGTCTCGAACTCCTGATCCTCCCGCCTCGGCCTCCCAAAGTGCTGGGATGACAGGCCTGAGCCACCACGCCTGGCTTGCATTAGAGTCTCTTTTTTTTTTTTTTTTTTTTTTGAGACGGAGTCTCGCTTTGTCGCCCAGGCTGGAGTGCAGTGGTGCGATCTCGGCTCGCTGCAAGCTCCACCTCCTGGGTTCACGCCATTCTCCTGCCTCAGCCTCCCGAGTAGCTGGGACTACAGGCGCCCACCACCATGCCCGGCTAATTTTTTTTGTATTTTTAGTAGAGACAGGGTTTCACCATGTTAGCCAGGATGGTCTTGATCTCCTGACCTCGTGATCTGCCTGCCTCGGCCTCCCAAAGTGCTGGGATGACAGGCATGAGCCCCCACGCCAGGCTTGCATTAGAGTCTTACAGGACCGCCATGCACATGGCCTGGGGGTGCCCAGCATGCCGCTGTGTGTGTGGCTGCCGTTGCAGAGTCGTTGTTTTTTCTCACCTTGAACGGGCTCCTGTGTGTCCCGGCGCTGATCTTGTCTTTGTTGGAAACTCTGCTGTTTTGTTCATCCTGGCCCCTCTACCTCGTGAGCCGCAGTCCGCTCTCTCTCTGTGGGGACAGGAGAGCTCGAGTGTGACTCCCATCCTGAGGGTGTCCCGTCGGCCCCTCCCTCGAGGTTAGGGGCATTTGGGAGCTTTGAGGGATGGGCAGACACCACCATGCCTGTACCTGGTGCCCAGCTGTTTGCAGCGTGGAGCTGGCCGCTTTTTCCTGACCTGGGTTATTCTAGAAGTCTGTTCCCAGGACACAGATGTGGAGGGCACAGCCCAGATGATCCCCTGCATGGGAGGGAAGGCTTGGGGGTGGCTGGGGTGCCACGGGAGGAGCTCGCTTTGCACTGCTGCCTCTGTGGGTCCCCGTCCTGCAATTGGTCCCCGCAGACCTGATATGTCTAGGACCCAGTGGTGGTCAGGAGGAGGCTTTTTACTGACCTTTGCCTCAGTTTTCCCATATATAAAATCAGGTTGGGAACCCTTATCCTGCCCCATTGTGGGTTGACGGGACTCCGAGCTGTGGCGCTGGGGCAGCCTCAGACTTTGACTTGTCCAGATTGCCCAGGATGCTTTGGTTTGAGGCTGAGGGCCCCACCTCGGAAGAGGCCCAGTCACTGCCAAGGGGTGTGTCCTGGCAGGCCCCCAGCCCTCTGCACAGGAGCCTCGCCTGTAAGATGGGGGTGTGGCCCTCCAGATGCAGGCCGACCCTGTACCCACCTTGCACAGACACCCTTGGCCCTGTAGGGCTATGGGAACGTCACAGCGTTCTAGCGGGCCGTGCTGGGCCTGGTTCCGCCTGCCTTCCTCTGGTCCTCCTTTTCCTCAGCGCCAGAGCCGGAGCAGTTAATTCCCGCCTCATATGGTTCACCCAGCTCACCCGTAGGTTTCGTGTTTTCATATATCCACAGCTGTGCCACCACCAATGCGTCCAATTTTAGAACGTTCATCCCCACTAAAAGAAGCCTGTCCCCATCAGCCATCACTCCCCATCCCCTTCTCCAGCCCCACTGCCCACACACCCCCTTCCTGTGTCTGTGCGCTGGCCTGACCTGGACATTTCATGGAAATGAGATTACACACTGTGTGGCCTTTTGTGTCTGGCGTCTCATGAGTGTGACATCCTCAAGGTGCATCCACACTGTGGTGTCAGAACCTTGCTCCGTTACACAGCTGGGTCATGTTCCTGTGTGTGGATGGTGGAGGGACTGAATTGCTTTTATTTATTTATTTTTATTTTTCATTTTATTTATTTATTTATTTATTTATTTATTTATTTATTTATTTATTTATTTTGAGATGGAGTCTCGCTCTGTCTCCCAGGCTGGAATGTAGTGGCGCGATCTCGGCTCACTGCAAGTTCCGCCTCCCGGGTTCACGCCATTCTCCTGCCTCAGCCTCCCGAGTAGCTGGGACTACAGGCGCCCGCCACCACACCTGGCTAATTTTTTGTATTTTTAGTAGAGACAGGATTTCACCGTGTTAGCCAGGATGGTCTCGATCTCCTGACCTCGTGATCTGTCCGTCTCGGGCTCCCAAAGTACTGGGGTTACAGACGTGAGCCACCGTGCCTGGCACCATGTGTAGTTTTCAAACATGCATGGATGTGAATTTCACGTCTTCTGGGTCCACACCCAGGAGTGGAGTGACCGGGTCACGGGGTGGCTCTGTGACTCTTGGGGAAGCCCCTGGGCTGTTTTCTGTCGGGCTGCCTCAGCTCAGGTTCCTGCCGCTGCCTGTGAGGTTCCGATTTCTCTGCATACTCGCCCGCACCTGTGACTGTCTGTCTTCTTGACGGACGCCCTGGTGGGTGCGAAGTGGCATCTCACTGCGGTTTTCCTTCCGCATAGTTTTAAACTCATTGAGTGCGTGGCGCTGTGGGAGGAGGCGACGCAGGAAGGCCACGAGGAGCCTGAGCCGTGCCCCCAGCTGGCGCGTGCAGAGGCCGGGCAGGTGGTGGCTGTGGTTGCAGCAGGATTAGTAGGACGTGAAGAGGTCGCCTTCCCGAGCACCGCGTGTGCCTCGAGTTCACCCGGAGGCCCTCGAGAGGGGTGGGTTTGGGGGCTTTGCGCGGGGCTTAGGGAGGGGCTTTCTTTAGCCGGGCAGCCCAGAGGGTGTTCCAGTCGCTTCCGCCTGCCCTGGTGACCCCTGGCTCTCCAGCCCCTCCCCGTGTCCTTGCTGGCTGGCCCGGGTCTCCGTGGGGAAAGGTGGGGGCGGCTGGTGGGGTGGGGAGCTGGGGACTCTGACTGCAGATCCCTGTGATTGAGGGGTGAAAGGTGGGGGCAGCTGGTGGGGTGGGGAGTTGGGGACTCTGACTGTAGATCCCTGTGATTGAGGGGTGAAAGGTGGGGGCGGCTGGTGGGGTGGGGAGCTGGGGACTCTGACTGCAGATCCCTGTGATTGAGGGGTGAAAGGTGGAGGCGGCTGGTGGGGTGGGGAGCTGGGGACTCTGACTGCAGATCCCTGTGATCGAGGGGTGGGAGCTTCTGTCCTGGAGCCTCCGAGCCACCACATTGGCAGCTGGCCTGTCGGGGGGACACGGCACGGGGAGGCCAGATGCTCCTCCCTCCATCCCTCCCTCCATCCCCCACTCCATCCCAGGGAGCAGCCCAGCCTGAGCCTGGGCCATGTGCCTGTGTGTGAGGTGGGGGCACAGAGGGGCACGGGCTGGCCCCTGGTTGGCAGAAGTGGGGGATCTTGGGCTCAGCGGGGTCTGAGAGAGGGGCTCCAGGTTGCAGAGGCCTGGGGGGAGTCTCAGGGGCCCAGAGGGGTCTGAGAGGGGACCCCAGGTTGCAGAGGCTGGTGGGGGCAGGGGGCTCTCGGGCCCAGTGGGGTCTGGGAGGGCCCCGGGTTGCTGTCATCACCAGTTGTCCGAGAGTGATCAGCCCAGTGTCCATGGTGCCTACCGGGAGAGACCCTTGATTAAACGTCCCACCAATTTTCTGGTTCTGAAACTGAGAGTGTGAAAAATGCACCTAATGGCCAGGCATCATGTCGCTATGACAGCAGCCAAGGGGCTGCATGTCCGGGTGTAGCCAGTTCTCCGGGGGAAGGGGACAGGCTCCATCCAGCTGCTATGCTGGTCCAGGCCCAGGGCCTTTGGTCTCCGGCACTGGGCGCCACTGTCCCGGGAGCTGGAGCTTATGGAGAGACGATCATTCCAGAGGGGGCTGCAGCAGAGCAGGAGACTCCTGGGATGGCTGGGACCCAGGGCCACCTGGCTTCCTCCTGGGTGCCGGCCCCTCCCCAACAGGGGGCTCCCTCTGCTGTGTCTGTGAGATGGGCAACACAGGGTGTCCCAGTGTCCCCAGGCTGCCATCCTCTCTCTCTGCGTGCCAGTCCCTGGGAATCTGAGCAGGGCCAGTGGCCGGGCCCCCAGACTGCTGTAGTCCAAGGGGAAGAGTCCCTCCTCACTTCACCCTGTCCTGGATCTCCCCAGGTGAGTGGCATCAAGGCGCTGTACGAGTCGGAGCTGGCCGATGCCCGGAGGGTCCTGGATGAGACGGCTCGAGAGCGTGCCCGGCTGCAGATAGAGATTGGGAAGCTGAGGGCAGAGTTGGACGAGGTCAACAAGAGGTGAGTAGTCACGGCTGGGCATGACGTCACCCTGATCCCGGCACCACGGGGTGGATGGGGGCAGGTGGGCGTTGGGCTCGTGCGGGACCCTCTGATACGGGCACAGCCTGGAGCTCACAGCTCCCATCCTCTCTCCCCCACCGGTGGCTGCCACGTCACTTTTCTGCGCTGAGGAAAGTGATAGATGCTCACGTCGGACAGCGGGAAACGCAGGGCAGCTTAAGCTCACAAGTAAAATCTCCCGTGAGCCTCCCCAAAGACGGCTTCCTGATCAGCCTGGCCTGTCTCCCTAGTGTGCACACGCACTTGCACATGCTTACCTAGACCACGGGTGGCACCCAGTGGACACCGTGAGACGCGTCTGACCTCAGGGCCTATCGTGGGCATTTCCCTGTGGTCGGATGTTCTTGGTGTCGGGGTTTTGTCCCAGCTGCTGGGACGCTCGGGTGTGTGGTGTGTGACCAGGGTGCTCATGGGTTGTTGGGCTGCCCCATGGTTGGCTGCCAAGTCCTTCTGGGTGACAACTGTGTCCATCGGCAGAAACGATCTCCCCTCTCAGCCTGGCAGTGAGTCTTTTCTGATTCTGGGCATGGGATGTGGTGGGCGGCAGTTTAAACACAACGATGATGACAAAAGGAATGTTTATTCAGAGGAGCCAGGAGGCCAGTGAAACACTGAGCACAAGGCTTTTCTTGATGTGAGGCTCCAGCTAGAGCGAGGTCTCTGGTGCCCTGCGTGTGGACACCGTCTTCTGTGGTCTCCGGCCGCCGGCATTCAGGTACCTGCAGGTGCCTCAGATTTCCTCAGGCCAGGGTGGGTCAGGGTCTTCCCACGCTGCTCATTCTCCCAGAGCCACACAGGCGTGGCTCAGCCTGAAGGGAACTGCTGGCAGGAGGGGTGGCACCTCGGCCACCTGGTACGGGGGTGACAGCAGCCAGTGGCTTGAGAATCCACGTTGTCCCTGAGTTGGAGTGTGGCCAGAGGAATGACCGGGGACCCCGTGTCCAGCAGTGCCGGGGCCCCCATGCGTGGTTGCAGGTGACCTCTCCATCCGACGCCCTCCTTCTGCCTGGGCTGGCGCTGCTCCCGTGGAGAGCTGACTTCCCTTCCCCAACAGGAGACCCTCCAGGTCGGCCCAGGGACCACTACCCGCCCGCCCAGGGCCTGGGGCTCCAGGAGGGACCATTTGCGCCCTGATGGTGGCCATGAGCCGGGGACCCTGGGGCCAGGCACGAGCCAGGACAGGCTGCCCACTCTCAGCACATCCCACACAGCACAGGTGCACGGCGGGACCTGCTCAGGCAGCGGCTCTGCGCTGTCTACCTCCAGCACCCACCGTGCTTAATAAGCAGGTTCATCAGTGGAGCCATGCAGGCTCTGGCATGACTAGAGCTTGGACAGGGGTGCACGGAGCTCTGAAATGTCAGAACTGCACCGTGCAGATGGGACAGAGCTGCTGCTGGCCCCGCACCAGGCGCCTCTCAACCGTTCACTTTAAGACGTTGAAATATACAGGATGTGAATTTCACCTCAAATTAAAACATTAAAAAAAGAAAATGCTTACACAGTGCCCACCCTAGAAAATGCTACACAGTGCCCGCCCTAGAAAATGCTACACAGTGCCTGCCCTAGGTGTTGAGGAATTCCCAGTTCACAATCTCCTGAGCAGCGCGTGGCATCTACAGTGAGGCCCATCTTTTCCTTTTCATTGAGACAGGGTCTTTGTTGCCCAGGCTGGAGCTCAGTGGCACAGTCATAGCTCGCTGCAGCCTCAAACTCCCAGGCTCAGGTGATCCTCCTGCCTCAGCCCTGCCCCGAGTAGCTGAGACCCCAGGCACACACCACTACACCCAGCTAATTTTTTTTATTTTTTATTTTTTATTTATTTACTTTTGAGACATAGTCTTGCTCTGTCACCCAGGCTGGAGTGCAGTGGTGCAATCTCGGCGTACTGCAACATCCACCTCCCAAATTCAAACGATTCTCCTGCCTCAGCCACCTGAGTAGCTGGGATTACAAGCTCACACCACCCTGCCGGCTAATTTTTTTACCAAGTTGGCCAGGCTGGTCTCAAACTCCTGGACTTAAGCAATCCACCCGCCTTGGCCTCCCAGAGTGCTGGGATTACAGATGTGAACCACCATGCCTGGCCTAATGTTTTTATTATTTGTAGAGATGAGGTCTCGCTATGTTGCTCAAGCTGGTCTTGAACTCCCGGGCTAAAGTGATCCTCCCACCTCGGCCTCCCAAAGCATTGGGTATAGATATGAGCCACTGGGCCAAGCCTAATGTTTTTCTTATCCTAACAAATTTATCTCCAAAACCCCACAATGAGAGAAACACTGGGAGCAGCGTGCAGGACCTAACAAGCCAGAGCCTGCCGGAAAGCTCTTTCAGCAGCGGTGGCCCTGGCTCCTCCGGCACTGCTGGGCCTTTGCACTGCTGTTCACCTGCCTGGAAGGCTCTTTCAGCAGCAGTGGCCCTGGCTCCTCCGGCGCTGCTCCTTCAGGTCTCTGCCCCCAGGGTTGTCTCCCAGCCCCCTTCCAGCCCTGCTCGCAGGCAGCCTCCCGTCTGGTGGGCAGCCTGTGTCACAGATGCCTCCCTCCGCAAGGACGTCCTGCAGTGTAAGGCAAGGATTCTAGTTGCACCTCTGGTGTGAGCACGATGTCTTCCACACAGCGGGCACTCAGGATTTGCCCAACAGATCCCAGCTTCCCCCAAACCCCTGCAAAAATCCCCAGCAGGGCCGCGGGGCTCGCAGCCCTCTGAGCAGAAGGGCCTGGCCTGTGTGGCATGTGCTCAGAGATGCGGGATCTGCACCCCAGACCCTGCTGGAGATCCGCTTCATGTGGGGAAGTAGAGCTTAGTGTCCCTGAGGGCTGCGGACGGGGATGCATCAGCTTTGTGGCCAAAGTCTCTGGCCTTCACGCCTCTCAAAAGCAAGCGGATGCCGCACCTCCAGTGTGTGGAGAGCCCTGGCTACACCAGGTCCAGCGCCAGAGTGGCTGGCTGCCCTGCCCTGGCGGGACACAACAGGAGCCAGACCCGGGGTTCAGTGTACCCGGCACGGATGCTTTTACCTGGCAGGTGGCCTTAGACCTGGTTGTCTGACTCCCGACCATGGACCCCTCACATAAGAGACCCGTTTACACAGTGGCTGCCCTGTAGCTTGTGTCTGACCTGTGTCCAGGGTATGCCTGCCCGACCATCTCTCTGGCACTGGGATCCCAGCCTGGGGCAGCTCCTGATTCTTCTGACAGAAGGCGCAAATTCAGCACAGCCATAGGAAACAAGTTTGAAGATTTATTACGGAACCTGGGCAGGGAGGGCACTGTGAGCTGGGAAGGCAGCCCTCCCTCCCTGGGTCACACGAGGAAGGAAGGAAGAGTCCCACAGAGAGTGAGAGCTTGGCAGCTAGTGGGAGAGAGAGAGAGAGATGGGTGGATGATGGGTGGATGGGTGGGTGAATGGATGGATGGATGATGGATGGATGATGGATGGATGAGTAGATGGATGAATGGATAGATGATGGGTGGATGGATGATGGATAGATAATGGATGGATAGATGATGGATGGATGAGTGGATGGATGGATGGATGAGTAGATGGATAAATGGATAGATGATGGAGGGATGGATGGGAGGATGGATGGATGGAGATGATGGATGGATGAGTGGATGAATGGATGGATGGATGAGTAGATGGATGAATGGATAGATGATGGAGGGATGGATGGAAGGATGGATGGATGGAGATGATGGATGGATGATGGATGGATGAGTAGATGGATGGATGGATGGATGATGGGTGGATGGATAGATGGACGGATGAGTGGATGGATGGATGGATGATGGGTGGATGGATGGATGGATGATGGATGGATGGATGGAGATTATGGATAGATGATGGATGGATGAGTGGATGAATGGATGGATGAATAGATGGATGAATGGATAGATGATGGAGGGATGGATGGAAGGATGGATGGATGGAGATGATGGATAGATGATGGATAGACGAGTAGATGGATGGATGGATGGATGATGGGTGGATGGAAAGATGGATGGATGAGTGGATGGATGGATGGATGATGGGTGGATGGATGGATGATGGATGGATGGATAATGGGTGGATGGATGGATGGGTAGATGGATGGATGATGGGTGGATGAACGGATGATGGGTAGATGGACGGATGAGTGGATGGATGGATGCATGATGGGTAGATGGATGGATGATGGGTGGGTGGATGAATGGACGATAGGTAGATGGACGGATGAGTGGACGGATGGATGGATGATGGGTAGATGGATGGATGATGCGTAGATGGATGGATGGTGGGTGGATGAATGGATGATGGATAGATGGACGGATGAGTGGATGGATGGATGATGGGTAGATGGATGGATGAGTAGATGGATGAATGGATGATGGGTAGATGGATGGATGGATGACGGGTGGATGGATGGATGGATGATGGGTAGATGGATAGACAGTGATAGATAGAGCAATAGATAGATATAGCTATCTGTAAGTCTGGGCACAGTGGCTCACGCCTGTAATCCCAGCACTTTGGGAGGCCAAGGTGGGCGGATCACCTGAGGTCGGGAGTTCAAGACCAGGCTGACCAACATGGAGAAACCCCGTCTCTACTACAAATACAAAATTATCTGGGCATGCTGGCACATGCCTGTAATCTCAGCTACTTGGGAGGCTGAGGGAGGAGAATCGCTTGAACCCGGGAGGCAGAGGTTGCAGTGAGCCGAGATCGCGCCAGTGCACTCCAGCCTGGGCAACAAGAGCGAAACTCCATCTCAAAAAAAGATATAGCTATCTGTAGATTGATATATATGGACATAGATTATATAGATAAATACAATTATTGACAGAGATATACTTAGACATACAGTCACTTTCAGCTATGGGTCACTTTCATTTCTTGGGCAAATCCCTAGGTGGTCTTTTGAAGGGCACTGGGGGGTTGGGCACGGTGGCTCATGCCTATAATCCCAGCACTTTGGGAGGCCAAGGCAGGTAGATCACCTGAGGTCAGGAGTTCGAGACCAGCCTGGCCAACATGGAGAAACCCCATCTCTACTAAAAATAAAAAATTAGCAGAGCCTGGGTGGCGCATGCCTGTAATCCCAGCTACTCAGGAGGCTGAGGCAGGAGAACCATTTGAATCCGGGAGGTGGAGGTTGCAGTGAGTGGAGATTGCGCCACTACACTCCAGCCTGGGCAACAAGAGCGAAACTCCAACTCAAAAAAAAAAAAAAAAAAAAGGCTCTGGGGAGAGTCGGGAGTGCATTCTGCTGGGCGGGAGAGGTCCCTGTCACTTCTGACCTCTGGCCACGGGCTCGAGCCGCCTGGATGTGGATGTTATTTTAATGTCCAGCCAGCGGCCTTTGCTGTGTTATTCCAGATACACCCAGTTGTCCCCATCCTGGGGTGATTCTGTCCCCAGGGGACACTGGGTGATTCCTGGGGACATTTGTGGTTGTCAAAACTGGGCAGCGAGAGGTTCCTGGTCTGAAGTGGGTGGAGGCCAGGGACAGTGCTCAGCACCCTGCAGTGCCTAGGACCACCCCAGATGTCGGCAGTTGTGACGCTGAGAAACCGTGGGTGTCCTCACTCAGGACCACCCCAGATGTCAGCAGTTGTGACGCTGTGAAACCCTGCGTGTCCTCACTCAGGACCACCCCAGATGTCAGCAGTTGTGATGCTGCGGAACCCTGGGTGTCCTCACTCAGGACCACCCCAGATGTCGGCAGTTGTGATGTTGCGGAACCGTGGGTGTCCTCACTCAGGACCACCCCAGATGTCGGCAGTTGTGATGCTGCGGAACCGTGGGTGCCCTCACTGTTGCTTGGGAGGATATAGTTAGTTCCCTGCGGGGAGGGGGTAAAATTCAGCTCCAAGACATAATTATGCTTAAAAACATTTAAGAGTCGGCCGTACGCGGTGGCTCGCACCTGTAATCCCAGCACTTTGGGAGGCTGAGACAGGAGGATTCCTTGAGCCCAGGAGTTCAAGACCAGCCTGTGCAAACAAGTGAACCCTGTCTCTTAAAAAAAAAAAAGAAAAAGCTTAAGAGCCTAAAATCCACACTGGTAGTATTTGTGTGTTTAAAAAGCCTGAGTATTTGCTATTTTAAATATCTAATGTTGGAGCTAATTTGGTTTAGTGGAAGACCAGGTGAGCCTACTTCAGACAGCTTAAGTTTACAAACAAGGCCGACTCTTCAAAGGCCAGGGTCTTCCTTTGTCACGTTAACAGAGGATGCATTAATTTCTCCCCAAATGGTCCTCCTGGGTCCAGAACGGGCAGGAGAGGCTGGGAAAGCCCACGCCTCCAGGGTGGTCCGAAGCGCTGGTGCCTGCCACTTGCTAGACTCCTGACAGTGCAGGGCAGATGATGAGGGCACGTGTGCCTTTGCCTGGGCACGCGGGGCTGCGTCATCTGCAGGACGGGAAGGTCTGGGGCTCGGAGGCCCCCGTGACCTTGTCCTTGGGCTCGCCTGACGCCCCCTGAGGTGCTCCCTGTGGCCCCATGGACCTTGCCCCTCCCCGCTCACTTGCCCTCTTGACTTTCAGCGCCAAGAAGAGGGAGGGCGAGCTCACGGTGGCCCAGGGCCGTGTGAAGGACCTGGAGTCCCTGTTCCACCGGAGCGAGGTGGAGCTGGCAGCCGCCCTCAGCGACAAGCGCGGCCTGGAGAGTGACGTGGCCGAGCTGCGGGCCCAGCTGGCCAAGGTAGGTGCCAGGGGCCGCGGGACACCCCAGCAGGGTGTATGCAGCAGACAGATTGTCACGCCGGCTCGCTGTCCTGTGTCTCCCAGGCCGAGGACGGTCATGCAGTGGCCAAAAAGCAGCTGGAGAAGGAGACGCTGATGCGTGTGGACCTGGAGAACCGCTGCCAGAGCCTGCAGGAGGAGCTGGACTTCCGGAAGAGTGTGTTCGAGGAGGTGAGTGAGCGGCCTGGCCTCCAGCCTGGCACGGCGGAAACGCAAAGCCCAGCCTTATGGCTGTAGAGGGCGGAAGCCTGAGGGTCCCTCCCACAGCTCCAGGGAGGCTCCTTCCTGCCTCTCAGGGTGCCCTTGGCTTCAGCTGCATCTCCCCAGTGTCTGCCTCTATCTTCCCGCGGCTGCCTCCCCTCTGTGTATCCTACAAGGACACTTGTCATTGGATTTGGGGCTTGCCTGGATCATCCAGAGTGACCTAATGGCATCTGCAGAGACCCCATTTCCAAATAAGGTCCATTCACAGCTGCTGGGGATCGGGACGTGGGCATGTCTTTTTTTTTTTTTTTTTTTTTTTTTTTTTTTTTTTGAGACGGAGTTTCACTCTGTTGCCCAGGCTGGAGTGCAGTGGCACGATCTTGGCTCACTGCAACCTCTGCCTCCCAGGTTCAAGCAATTCTCCTGCCTCAGCCTCCCGAGTAGCTGGATTACAGGCGTGTACCACCATGCCCAGGTAATTTATGTATTTTTAGTAGAGACAGGGTTTCACCACGTTGGCCAGGCTGGTCTCGAACTCCTGACCTCAGGTGATTCATCCACCTCGGCTTCCCAAAGTGCTGGGATTCCAGGCATGAGTCACCATGCCCAGCCAAAACACATCTCTTCAGTGTCAAGGAAGGCCTACTTTGATTTCTTGCCTTTCTAAAAGCTTGGTGTTCCCACCCTGAGAGCTGAACCCTGGCCGCCTGGGATCCCAACTGCTAGACCATGAGGCAGGCCTCAGGTGCATCTTCTGGGGGCCACTGTCCAGCCTCCCACAGGGCCTCCTTGTCCAAAGCGAGGGTGAGGCCCACGCTCTCCACCCAGCCTCCTTCCCCGACCTGCAGCCCTCACCTGGGGCCTCTGCCTCCGGAGGCTGGGAGAGGAGAGTGGGGAGCAAAGGCATCGGCCTGTGTCCTTTAGAACCAATTGTGATGTCACAGTGCAGGGTGGAATGCGGGGGCCGGCCGGGCCCACACTCACTGCCCAGGGAGAGCTGCTGGCTGCTGGTGGAGGGATGTCCAGGCCGCTCAGGAGCCGCGCCCCTCTCCGGCCAGGCCCAGAGAGCACGGGGGCCCCCACAGGAGCCAGAGGGGAGGCCGCCAGGGCAGTTGTGAGGGGGCCTGTGGGGGAACCTGTGAGACAGCCTGTGAAGAGACTCACTAGGGCTTCTGTGCGGGGGCCCAGGAATGTGCCCCAGGTGGAACCCACAGGGCATCTGGGAAGAGACCCACGAAGGCGGTGCAGGGGCCGGGAAGAGGCCCCGGAGGGGCCCTCACGGGGAGCTGCGGTAGGGAGCCTGACGCAGGCCCGTGCAGCCCCCAGGGTGCGGAGTCCTAGAGAGGGCGGCCGTGGAGGCGGGTGCGCGGCCGTGGAGGCGGGAGGGCGGCCGTGGAGGTGGGTGCGTGGCCGTGGGCGCGGGAGGGCGGCGGTGGAGGTGTGTGCGCGGCGGTGGAGGTGGGTGCGTGGCCGTGGGAGCGGGAGGGCGGCCGTGGAGGTGGGTGCGCGGCCATGGGGGCGGGAGGGCGGCGGTGGAGGTGGGTGCGCGGCCGTGCGGGCGGGTGCGCGGCCGTGGGGGCGGGAGGGCGGCCGTGGAGATGGATGCGCGGCCGTGGGGGGGCGGGAGGGCGGCCGTGGGGGCGGGAGGGCGGCCGTGGAGGTGGGTACGCGGCCGTGGGGGGCGGGAGGGCGGCCGTGGAGGTGGATGCACGGCCGTGGGGGGCGGGAGGGCGGCCGTGGGGGCGGGAGGGCGGCCGTGGAGGTGGGTGCGCGGCCGTGGGGACGGGAGGGCGGGCGTGGAGGTAGGTGCGCGGCCGTGGGGGCGGGAGGGCGGCCGTGGAGGTGGGTGCGCGGCCGTGGAGGTGGGTGCGCGGCCATGGGGGCGGGAGGGCGGCGGTGGAGGTGTGTGCGCGGCGGTGGAGGTGGGTGCGTGGCTGTGGGAGCGGGAGGGAGGCCGTGGAGGTGGGTGCGCGGCGGTGGAGGTGGGTGCGTGGCCGTGGGAGCGGGAGGGCGGCCGTGGAGGCAGGAGGGCGGCCGTGGAGGTGGGTGCGCGGCCGTGCGGGCGGCAGGGCGGCCGTGGAGGTGGATGCACGGCCGTGGGGGGCGGGAGAGCGGCCGTGGGGGGCGGGAGGGCGGCCGTGGAGGTGGATGCACGGCTGTGGGGGGGCGGGAGGGCGGCGTGGGGACGGGAGGGCGGCCGTGGAGGTGGATGCACGGCCGTGGGGACGGGAGGGCGGCCGTGGGGGCGGAAGGGTGGCCCTGGAGGTGGGTGCGCAGCTCGCGGGACTCTGCTTGTCTGGGCTACCCGTCTCGCTGACTGCAAAGGTGGCCAGCTTCCTTCAGAAGCGTTTCTACTGTTTTTGTTTTTTGTTTTTTGTTTGTTTGTTTTTGAGATGGAGTCTTGCTCTGTTGCCCACACTGGGCTCAGCCTCCCAAGTAGCTGGGATTATAGGTGCGAAGCACCACACTCAGCTAATTTTTTTTTTTTTGAGACGGAGTCTTGCTCTGTCACCCAGGCTGGAGTACGGTGGCACAATCTCAGCTCACTGCAACCTCCGCCTCCTGGGTTCAAGCGATTCTCCTGCCTCAGCCTCCTGAGTAGCTGGGATTATAGGCGCGCGCCACCACACCTGACTAATTTTTGTATTTTTAGTAGAGACGGGGTTTTCACCATGTTTGTCAGGCTGGTCCAGAACTTCTGACCTCATGATCCACCTGTCTTAGCCTCCCAAAGTGCTGGGATTACAGGCTTGAGCCACTGTGCCCGGCCTAATTTTTGTATTTTTAATAGAGATGGGGTTTCACCATATTGGCTAGGCTGGTCTCGAACTCCTGACCTCGTGATCTGCCCACCTCAGCCTCCCAAAGTGCTGGGATTACAAGCGTGAGCCACTGCGCCCAACCTCTGCGGTTTTTATAAACCAGTCCCATAGTGATAAAGTGACATGGTTTCTGTCCCGGAGCGGGGGGAGCTGGGAAGAGGAGGAAGGGGCTGTTTCCTTCCTGAGAGCCATGTGAGCTTCAGTTGGTGCCTCTGCCCTGGCGTGACCCCGCCCTGTGTTGGGACAGCTGCCCCGTGGCTCCCTGCCTTGTGGCCCGGGCATCCCATCACTGTCAGGGCCGGGTCTGCTGCCCCCCTGTGATTTGGGCCCTGAGATGGGAACATCAGCAATTCCCTTTCTTTGTTTTGTTTTTTGTTTGTTTGTTTGTTTTGAGATGGAGTCTTGCTTTGTCGCCCAGGCTGGAGTGCAGTGGCGCAATCTCAGCTCACTGCAACCTCCACCTCCCGGGTTCAAGTGATTCTCTTACCTCAGCCTCTCGAGTAGCTGGGATTACAGGCACCCGCTACCACACCTGGCTAAGTTTTGTATTTTTAGTAGAAACGGGGTTTTCTCCATGTTGACCAGGCTGGTCTCAAACTCCTGACCTCAGGTGACCTGCCCGCCTCGGCCTCCCAAAGTGCTGGGATTATAGGCATGAGCCACCATGCCTGGCCCGCTTTCTTCAATAATAGCTTTTATGAGAGAGTCACTTTTTTTTTTTTGAGACGCAGTCTCGCTTTGTTGCCCAGGTTGGAGTGCAGTGGTGCGATCTTGGCTCACTGCAACCTCCCAAGTTCAAGCGATTCTCTTGTCTCAGCCTCCCGAGTAGCTGGGACTACAGGCGCCCGCCACCACGCCTGGCTATTTTAAGTCTACCTTTTAAAAGGTTACAGTTCAGCATTGGCAGGATCTCCACAGAGTTGTGCAACCACCACCTCTAATTCTAGAACATTCCATCACCCAAAAAGAACCCCCTCCCCATCAGCAGTCCCCAGCCCTGGCCCCCACGCATCCCCCTCCCTGTCTCTGGATGGGCCTGTCCTGGACATTTCAGGAGATTTCATGGAAATGGGATCACACGCTGTGTGGCCTTTTGTGTCTGGCGTGTCTCACTGAGTGTGACGTCCTCAAGGTGCATCCATGCCGTGGTGGTGTCAGAGCCTCGCTCCTTTTCGTGGCTGAGTCACGTTCTAGCGCGTGGACGGCCCCTGGGTCGCCTCTCACCTGCACGTGTATCGGTTTGTAACTCGTGCACAAGGAACAAGGAATTGCCTGGAGGTTCCTCTTGGCACATTTTTGAGCCCTCCCTTGGGCCTGGTGCTTGGGGCCCAGGCGGGACCGGAGGGTCATGAAGCCTCGGTCCGCAGGAGGTGCGGGAGACGCGGCGGCGGCACGAGCGGCGCCTGGTGGAGGTGGACAGCAGCCGGCAGCACGAGTACGACTTCAAGATGGCACAGGCGCTGGAGGAGCTGCGGAGCCAGCACGACGAGCAAGTGCGGCTCTACAAGCTGGAGCTGGAGCAGACCTACCAGGCCAAGGTGTGGCCGGCGCGCGGGTGGGCGGGGCGGCCGGCGGGACCCCCGCCCCGCGCCGGCGCTCACCCTCCCATCTCCCCGCAGCTGGACAGCGCCAAGCTGAGCTCTGACCAGAACGACAAGGCGGCCAGTGCAGCTCGCGAGGAGCTGAAGGAGGCCCGCATGCGCCTGGAGTCCCTCAGCTACCAGCTCTCCGGCCTCCAGAAGCAGGTGACGAGCACAGCGCCACCGCCCGCCGTCCCCCTGGCCCGACCTCTGGGCCCTGACCCGGATGTGCGGGGCACGGGGCTCTGGCCTCTTGGCATTGGATGCAGCCCTCGGGGCGCCCAGCGATGCCCCTTCCCTCCCCTCCCGTGCGCCCCATGCCCAGGCCTGGTCTCTGCCCCAGTCTGCGATGAGGGCCCGTCTCCCGCAGTCCCAGGATCACCTGGGCCTTGTGACCCACGGGCTGCCCTGACCTTCGCCGCCCGCCCCCTCCGCAGGCCAGTGCCGCTGAAGATCGCATCCGGGAGCTGGAGGAGGCCATGGCCGGGGAGCGGGACAAGTTCCGAAAGATGCTGGACGCCAAGGAGCAGGAGATGACGGAGATGCGGGACGTGATGCAGCAGCAGCTGGCCGAGTACCAGGAGCTGCTGGACGTGAAGCTGGCCCTGGACATGGAGATCAACGCCTACCGGAAGCTCCTGGAGGGCGAGGAGGAGAGGTGCGGCAGGCCAGGAGGCTTGGGAGCAGGGAGCGAGGAGGAGGGGCGGGGCAGGAGGAGAGGCGGGACCGGGCTGCGGGGAGTGCTGGGCGGGGTGGAGGTGGGGCCGGGCCGCGGCTGCCACTCTGCGTGCCCTGGGCTGTCTGGGGCTCCCACTACCAGTCCCACCCTCCTTGCCTTCCCCACAGGCTGAAGCTGTCCCCCAGTCCATCCTCGCGCGTCACCGTCTCACGAGCCACCTCGAGCAGCAGCGGCAGCATGTCAGCCACCGGGCGCCTGGGCCGCAGTAAGCGGAAGCGGCTGGAGGTGGAGGAGCCCTTGGGCAGCGGCCCAAGCGTCCTGGGCACGGGCACGGGTGGCAGCGGTGGCTTCCACCTGGCCCAGCAGGCCTCGGCCTCGGGCAGCGTCAGCATCGAGGAGATCGACCTGGAGGGCAAGTTCGTGCAGCTCAAGAACAACTCGGACAAGGTGACTGGAATGACCGGGGCATGGGGGTAACGGGGTGACCTAGCTGGGGGGGGTGACCAGGGTCGGAGTGACCAGGGTCAGGGTGACGGGGCCACCAGCCAGGGCGATTGGGGCGGCGTCACAGTCCTGGCGGCTGAGGGTCAGGTGTGTGCCGTGTCTTCCAGGATCAGTCTCTGGGGAACTGGAGAATCAAGAGGCAGGTCTTGGAGGGGGAGGAGATCGCCTACAAGTTCACGCCCAAGTACGTCCTGCGCGCTGGCCAGATGGTTACGGTAGGTGGTGGGGTAGGAGGGCGAGGGTGGCCACGGATGGGGTGTGAGGTGGGGTCAGGGGACTGGAGGCGCAGGACTTGGCAGGGGTGGGTGGGGATGGTGGTGGCACCAGGCACCGTCTCAGAGCAGCTGCCGCGGTCATAGAACCTCCATGTGCTGGTGTCACCCCACTGGGCCTCCCTGGAGCCTGAGCGGTGTGCCCTGGTTCTGAGTCCAGGCTGTTGGGGCTGGCAGGCGTCCCCGTGAAGTGTTAACAGTCAGGCGCATGGGCCATGGAGCCTGGTGGGTGTCAGATCCCAGTTCAGCCCCTGCTTGCCAAGAGCCCTTGGCCTCTGTGAACCCTTGTCTCCTCTTGTGTATCCTGGGGACCATCACCCTGGATAAGCCTGCATCGGGCTGGAAGGACTGAACGCCCAGGGCATTGAAGGGGGCTGTGTGGTAGGAGCCAGTGGCTGGCCCACATCCCTGGAACCAGAGGTGACCCTGATGGGGCCATTGTTCTTGGGTCCTCAGGTGTGGGCAGCTGGTGCGGGGGTGGCCCACAGCCCCCCCTCGACGCTGGTGTGGAAGAGCCAGAGCAGCTGGGGCACGGGCGAGAGCTTCCGCACCGTCCTGGTTAACGCAGACGGCGAGGTGGGTGTGTGGCTTGGGGGGTGCTCGGTTGGAGTCGTGGGCAGGGTCTGGGGACCCTCAGGGCCACCACAGCAGCTCTGGGCCTGATCCCGGGACGCGCTGCTGTGTCCTGTCCCACACAGGAAGTGGCCATGAGGACCGTGAAGCAGTCCTCGGTGGTGCGTGAGAATGAGAATGGGGAGGAAGAGGAGGAGGAAGCCGAGTTCGGCGAGGAGGATCTTTTCCACCAACAGGTAGGCCCCTGTGCCCACTTGCGGCTGGCGGGCAGCCTCTGGGGCAGAGTGAGCTCGTGCACACACACACATGTGTGCTGGCCGCATCCCCGGCGGGAGCTCCATCTGGCTGCCGTGGCTCAGGGTGAAGCCAGCCTTGGCTGTTACGGGCATGGCAGGGACCTGTTCTTGCCTCCTGGGTCATGCCCATCGTGTGGATTTGCAACATCACAGACCTCAGGGTAGCTGGCCAGGGGGTCCCCTGAGAGGTGGGTGTTGAACAGCTCCCCATATGCTCTCTGGTCAACCAGGCTTCCTCAGTCGAAGACACAGGTCCCTTCAGTACTGGCTTCTGGGGAGAAGATGAGTACAGAAACCACAGCTGCATTAAATGCGTGCATCGCAAGTTCCTGTGATTGTTTTGGAACCCAAAACAGAACGTGTAGCTCACAGGCGGGCTCATGGGGAAATGGAAGTGGAATGGAAGGCTCTAGAAATAGACACTGTTGTCGCTCAGCCCCTCCCTGGTGGGGAGGTGGGGGCAGCCATCTACCTGCCGGCCGCCTCCAGGCTGGCCCTGATCGTGGCCGTCCTTCCTTCCTTCCTTCCTGCAGGGGGATCCGAGGACCACCTCGAGAGGCTGCTACGTGATGTGAACCCACACTCCTCATCCACTCACCTTTCTTTACCCAGAGCCACTGAAAACTATTTTTATATCATTGGCTTTCTTTAGTTCTTGATACATTTCTAGAGAATTTCTAAGCGAACTGCCAGAACGTGTGGGTGGGTCTCCCCCAGCCCTCCCTCCCGGCGGGTCTCCTCCAGCCTCACTTCGCTGCCACTTCAGCGCTGCCCTGGAGACTTTTCAATCCCACCCCACTCCCCATCTCACCATTTGGTCAAATTGGAAGCCCAGGGCCAGGACCCCAAGGTTTAGAAGATGCTCGGGCTTGGAGGGAGGAGGGCCGGCGAGGCTAGAGAGGGGACAGGAGACGGCCCTGATGCGGACGGAGCGCGGAAACTGCGTAGGAATTCAATGGTGATGGGTTTTTTTAAGGCTTTCTACAAAACCAAATTCAGAATCCAGGTGTCGACCTGGTGGGGCCGGGGGCCAAGCCTGCATTCTGGCTGCCCAGCTTCGGACAGCGGGAATTCCTCAGGCAGCCACGCAGCAGGTGTGGACCAGCATGGGGATGCGTGGCCCCCAGGGCGGGTTTTCACTCCGCTGCCTGGGCTTCCAGATTCCCGCTCTGGCAGCGCACTGGCCGGGTTTCTCAGACCGTAGACTTTATTTGGGGGAGTTTTCCCTCAGTTCAGTTCCTGACTGTGCAGGGCCAACAGGGCAGGGGAGGGGAAGACCCGGGGAAGGAAGAATGAGGACAGTCCCGTCGTAAGACCTGTCACAACGATAAGCAGGGAGGAGAGATGTGGAGGGGACACATCTGATTGCCTCTGAGGCAGAGGCTGTGAGTTTCAGAACAGCTGTCTGCAGGGAACACCACCATGCTGACCCTCTGGAGGAGAGCGCTGTGGAGCCCCTCCCGTGTTCCAGCTCCGTCTGCCCTGCGCCTATATATACACATGCGTCTATCCATACTGCAGCTTTTATCTGTGATTTCCTCGCTGAAACCATGTTTCTCAGACAGGCCAAGGCCACCTGACTCCTATCACGACGCACCCAAGCCCCTCAGTCCAGCTTCCCAACGCCTGGTACCCCCCTTTGGCAATAGCTCACCGTTTACACCCTCCCTCATAGATACACAGAAGTTATTTTTTTAATGGATATTTATTTTTTTACATTGGTCAGTACGCAGGTCAGGAGCTCACGCCAGGGCCTTGAGGACAGGCTGACCCTCCTCCCCGGGGTGGGGCGGGGCTGGGGCACCCTCCGACGGCAGAGCCTCCTTCAGAAAGTGCAGCTCAAGTCTTAAAGACACCAAAACTGAGCCATGGGCACGCGCTGTCTCCGGGCCACGGCGTTCACTGCAGGGCGGGGGCGGCACCGTTCCCCTGTGACTGTGCACCCCGCCTCCCTGGGGACCTGCCTGTGGGAGGAAGGAATGGGGGGCCCCAGCCCCAGGTCGGGAAGGAGCCAGCGGCCGGACAAAGCAGAAACACCCACTGCTCCATGCAGCCCCCGCTCGCTGTCCTTGCTCTCAGAAGTCCCTGTCCCATGTAGATAGAGGGGGGCGCATCTTACCAAAGCATTTTCTCCTGGAGGCTACGCCGCTGGAAGTGGGAATGCTGGCGACAGACTCCTTTTCCCCACCTTTGTGGCAGGAATCACCCGGACCCGACTGGCTGAGCTTCGTGCCAGCGAGGGTTCTGGGGGTGGGTCTTGGTGATCTTGTCCTGTGGGGAGTCTGCAGTGGTCTCAGCCACATCCTATGTATTTTGGCCCTGGAGGAGCAAAGCTGTATCCTGGAGTTGGTCTGTGATTTGCCGACAGCCTTGAAGGCTGGGCTCAGGGACAAAGTCTCCCCCAAAATCCGCAGGTCCTGATGTCCAGACGCTGCCCAGTCCTGTCCTGAACACAGCACGCCCCAGGCCCACAGAACCCCCCACCCTATATTTGCCTTGGGTGGAGCTGGGGGTGGTCCTAGGACTGCGGGTGCCCTTAGCTGAAGGGGGTGGGGAGAAGCGTGGACTGGGCAGCCTGTGGGTGATTGGAGGTTTATTGAGAATTGAATCTTTGGAAACACTAAGAAAATCAAATTTTTAACAGTTATTTATGGCCTGGGAAACAATTTGCATTTGTCCCCAAATACGCTTAGCTGTGTGCCGCTTAGAACGATGCAAAACCATCCCTCTGTGTAAGCCCATGCCGTGTGACTCGAAGCCTAGCGCCCTCCCTGCGAAGCATCAGACGCCACCCAGCCCTGGGGGGAGGCCCACGGCTGCTGGACCAACGCGGGTTCTGGGGTGCACAGCGCCAGGTTAAGGCTGAAGCCTGCCCCGCTGAGCCCAGGAGCTGGGAGGCCTGCGGGCTGACCCAGAATCCGATCATGCACCTGTCCTCATGCCAGCGGCTTTGGCTGGTGTTGGTCTGAGGCCTGCACGCGGCAGTTCTTTGTTAAAGATCCGAGGGACTCAGTCCTGGGGCGTCGCCGCCTGCAGCCTCTTCCAAGCCCTGCGCCCAGCGAGCGTCACAGCACAACCTGCAAACGGAGCTGGGCTGCAGCCGGGGCTGGCATGGACTTTCATTTCAGAGATTCGGTTTTTAAGAAGATGCATGCCAAATGTGTTCTTTTTTTTTTTTTTTCCAATGATTTGTAATATACATTTTATGACTGGAAACTTTTTTGTACAACACTCCAATAAACATTTTGATTTTAGGTTCTGCCTCTGAGTTTATTCCTGCCCGGGGAAGCTCGAGCCGGGGCCTCTGTCCCTAATGAAGCGGATGTCTAAGACCCCTCCACCCCCAAGGAAAAAGGTCACTGGCGAGTGTAGCGAGTGTAAACAGGACCCAGGCGATGCATGGGACCCTGCCCGTTTTTTTCTAGTGAGCCTCCGACGCTGTTGCGCAAGCGGACTCTTCGTCACGTGACGCGACCGGGCTCCGCCCCGACGGCAGCACGCTATATAGACGCGCCGGGTGCCTCGTGCGCATGCGCGGCAGGCCCCTCGGGCCGAGCTGGAGGCAGAGCGTGAGTACAAAGTGATCGGCCTCGGCCGCACTCAATAACTCTCCTACTCCCCGGGCCAAGTCAGGGCCGCACTCTTCCCGCGGAGTCGCAACCACGGGTAGCTCGTGTAGGTAACGGCAGGTCCAGGCCTCCGCATGAGCGGAGGGCCTCCCCGCGCGATCTGGAATGGCCCGGGCGCGCGCGGTCTTGTGGGAGTTGTAGTCCTCCGTCCCCGCCTGCGCGGACTCCGTTTCCCGTGGTGCCCCGGGAGGCCCGCTTCCGGCGCAGCTACGGGTCGGCGCACGCGGCCTCGGTCCGGTTGACTTTGCGGAGCCATGGAGGGCGGCTTCGGCTCCGATTTCGGGGGCTCCGGCAGCGGGAAGCTGGACCCAGGGCTCATAATGGAGCAGGTGAAAGTGCAGATCGCCGTGGCCAACGCGCAGGAGCTGCTGCAGGTGCGGGGCTAGCCGGGGACGGGCGCTGGGGGCGACAGGGCCACCCCTGGGGACGGACGTCGCGGCTAAAGCCTCGCGTGTCTCCACAGAGGATGACGGACAAGTGTTTCCGGAAGTGTATAGGGAAACCTGGGGGCTCCCTGGACAACTCCGAGCAGGTGAGACCCGCGGAGGTTCGGGACAAGGGTCGCGAGGGTCTAGATTCGAGGGGGGAGGCGTCTGCGCGTGCGCAGACTAACGGGGAGGCGCGACGGAGCGGCCGCCCCACGTGCGTAGTCTGCAGCCCGGGCGGCCTGGAGCCGGGTTGAGGGCAGTCCCCGGGGCCGCGAGGTCCCGAGCTGAGCCATGTGCCCCTCCGCTCCCGCAGAAGTGCATCGCCATGTGCATGGATCGCTACATGGACGCCTGGAACACCGTGTCCCGCGCCTACAACTCTCGGCTGCAGCGGGAACGAGCCAACATGTGACTGGCGAGCGCGGGCCACCCCACCCCGTCCATTTCCATAAACGTGCTTTGAGAGGCGGGGTCCGCATGTACGTACTGCCTGCCCGGGGCTTAGGAGGGTGGCACCGGTGCTGGGACAGACGGGACTGTGTCCTCGCCACCCCCCGCCCTGCCCCCTGCCAGCCAGTGCAGCTTGGATCTCGGGGGTGTGGGGCCCTGTGCCTTCCCAAAGTGCTGGCAGCCCAGTGGCACCTCCTTCAGGCCTTTGGGGTCTTCCCCTAGTGTGCCCAGGTCAGCCTCATATTCTGGGCGGACAGCTTGTCTGGACTTTGGAGTTCGGGGTGGTCAGACCCCACGGGAGCTGTCACCTCCTGCGGATGGGCAAATAAATTGGTGGAGGACGGAGAGAAACCTTTTTATTTCCCTCCTGAGGGGTCTCTGGGAAGAGATGACGCGTGTCCCTGGAACCCCAGCTCGGAGGGTCTCAGCCTCCCCTGGGTTGGGAGAAGTCCATCTTTTCCCTTAGTGCCACCGGGCTGCTGAGTCACGAGGAATGTGTTGCTGCCGCCACCCCTGCCTCAAAGGCTAAGGGGGATAGCCCTCCCGTTGTCAGGGCTTGCTTTGACCCCGCTGCGTCCCACCCCGGGTCCTGGTGGAGCGCCAGGCAGGTGGTCCTCGCTGTGACACTGAGGTGCTGAGCCAGTGAGCTAGGGTGGAGGGGCTGTGTTTATTGGAACAAAGGGTGCTACCAAAGTGCATCCCCATGACCCACAACCCCCCACACCCGTCCTTGGGTAGGGTACGGTGGGGTGGGGTGTTGGGTGGCGTGCTGCTCCCGTTGCTTTCACCTAGAGTCCCGGCCTGGGCAATCACGTGGTGGTCACTCCTGGATGTGCTGCCCTATCCAGCCTCTCACAGCTGCCACCCGGGTATAGACACCTGGGAAGTGGGGCCGGCCACAGCCATAGCCCCAGCTGGTGACCCCAATTAGCACCCACCGTCCAGAAGGCTCCCTGCAGGCCAGGGGTCCCCCAGCGTCACCCTGTTGGGGAGAGAAGAAAGGGGGTTCAGAGGCCGGTACCTCTCCTACAGCGGCCCTTGGGTCATTGGCCTCTGTAGGAGTGACCCTAGTGAGTGACTTCCCCTGGGAGCCGCATTTTCACTATCTGGAAAATGGGCTCAATACAAAGGTGGCAGACATTTATGGACACCCGCCACGTGGTCCCAGAGTGGAACGGGGCCTCCCACTGCAGCCTCTGCCTGCTCTGCCGCCGAGGCCCAGTGGTGGGATGCGGTGGGTTGCCCAATAAACGGTTGTGGAGTGGAAATTTCTCCAGAGCCAAAAAGGCCCCCTGTTTGATCCGCTGGAGAAGTCTGCACCGGAGGGTGGCGCCCGGATGGTGGGCTTCGTGGCAGCGGGAACTCGCCCTCCCCGGCGGCTGGGCGGGACCTGGTCCCCTGGTCGCCTGGGCCGGGGCGGGGCTCACCGAGCAGCTGTCCACGCCACCCTGCGGGAAGCCGGCACACAGCATGCGGCTGCTGATCTGCACCGGGTAGAAGCGGCGGCAGGTCTGCTCGCTGAGGAGGCGCACGGCCGCTTTCTGCAGCTGCCGCGCCATGGAGCCTGCGGACGAGCGAGAGGGGGCGAGTGGGGACCGCGTCCGGTCGCCCCCCTGAGCCCCGCACCGCCGCGGCCCCGGGCGCACCTACCTCCTTCGCGCACCGAGCCCCAGCCGGTGATGACGCAGCGCGCGCCGTCTGGGGGTCGCGGCGCGGGCTCGGGCAGGCAGATGGGACGCACCAGGCGGCTGCGGCGCACCGGCCCCACCAGCTCCAGCAGCGCCACGTCGTAGTCGAGCGTGTAGAGATTGTAGAACGGGTGCTTGTAGATGCGCGCCACGCGCTTTAGCTGCCCCTCCGCGCCGCTCAGGAACGGCGTGCCTAGGAAGGCCGCCCACTGCTTGGGGTCCCCGTAGCTGCGGGGCGCGCGAGGACAGGCGTCGGCTCGAGCCCCCACGCCCCCGGCCCCTGGCCCCCGCCCCTGCGGTGTCCCCCAGCGGCCAGCTGGGACCCTGGGCAGGGTTCTTGGCCTCTTGGTCTCTGGCTGCTGGTCTGGGAATGGGCTCAGTCTCCCCCGCCAGGCACCGAGGCGGCACCAGAACTGCAGCCATCGCCACCTAATATTGGCGCTCTGAAAGGGGGGTCTAGTGGCCGTGAGGGTCCCGCCCCCCCCACCTGCCCTCCCCTTCTGACCTCCAGCCCCGCAGGGCCCAGAGCTGGATGTCTCCTCTGGAAGATCGGACCCCTCGCCTGCCAGGGCTTGGGCCCTGGGGGAGGGCAGCTTTCTACTGGGTGGGCTTTGAGGGGCTGGAGCCAAGTCCCAGGGGCAAGGGCTGGGGAAAGAAGTGACCCCAATGTCTCCGTGGGCTTGGCCTGGAGCTGGGAGGGGGGCCGCAGTCCCCGGGTTAGGTGGGGACCGCGGGGTAGGACTCGGCCTTCACAGCCCCAGCCCCGTGTGGTCAGGCTAGGGGGTGGCTGGTCAGGGGAGGGCTGCAGGGAGCGGGGATGGGGGTGGGAGGAGTGGCCTGGGGCAGTGGGACCCGGGGTTGGGGAGGGCACTCCTGGCACAGGAGGGGGTCACGGTGCGTTTTCGGGCAACAGTTCGGTTCCGGGTGAGCTACAGACACGTGTAGGGGCATTTGGAGCGTTTGGGACTCACACGTCGAAGCAGTGCGCCGCCGACAACAGCCACCTCTCTGCCACCAGCACGGCCCCGCAGCGGTGTTCCCGGCGCCGCAGCCACAGGCTCACCTGCCACGGCCACTCCCCACGGCCCGCTGCGCTGCCGCCCACAATCCTGGTGAGTGCGGCCGGCGCCAGGCCGCAGTCTGCAGGGGAGCCAGGTGCGTGGGCAGGCGGACCCAGGGTGCCTCCTCCACGAAGGCCCCCCTGGGTGCCGCCTCTCCGGGAATCCCCGTGGGAGCCCCAGGGAGTAGGATGCGAGGGAGGACCTGCCCCAGGAAAACTCGGCAGGAAAGGACACTGGGCCTGCTGCTTGGTCTTTGGGCTTTTCTCAAATAACATTGGAAATGCATTTGTTTCCTGTGACTTCACTTTTGGGACCATACCTTTCCCCTGCCGGAGGCCCCTCTCATGGCAGCCTCCCACATCTCCATCTTCCAGGAATTCCCTCCCACTCCAAGGCCTTTGCACACACCAGGGCCCTGCCCCAGAGGCCCCAGCCCTGCCTTGGTGCCCTCTGCCTGGATCCCTGATTGCCTCCAAGCCCTCCCCAGACGGTGCCAAGTGCAAAGGCCTTCCTCAGAACACAGCTGTGGAAAGAACACGTGGGTTGTTTCCAGGGGGGCTTCAGGGACCCTGTTACCACCCATGGAGGGGGTCCCGTACCCACCTGCTGTCTCCAGAGGGGCGCTTTCCTCCTCAGGGGCGAGCTCCCCTCCCCGCCCTCTATCACCACCCACAGCTGGTTTCCTGGCTTCCCCACCACCCCCCACCCCGTCCAACCCAGGCCAGCTACCGAGCAGCTACCGAGGCCAGCAAAGGGGAGTGCCAGTTCCCCACCAGCCTGGGCACCATCTGGCCCTGACCTAAGACCAAGCGGCCTTGGGAGAATCTGACAGCAGCCGCAGCCCCTGTCCTTGGGAACACCAGCTACCTCCACACAGAACCCGCCTGTACTTCAAGGGGGGCCTTCTCCACCTCTTTTGGGCCCAAAGAGATCCCAGGCCATAGCTATTGAAAAAGTCAACATCAGCTGAGACTGAGAAAGTGAGAGCCCCCAGGCTGCGGGGACAGATTCACATGAGGGCAGCTGCCAAGTTAGCAAGAATCACGCACCCAAGGACATGGCGCAGCTGTGAACCATCAAAGCCCCGCTTTCATTTTTTTTTTTTTTTTTTAAATTTTTTTAGAGACAGGCTGTGTCACCCAGGCTGGAGTATAATGGCATGATCTCGGCTCACTGCAGCCTCTGCTTCCTGAGCTCAAATGATTCTCCTGTCTCAGCCTCCCCAGTAGCTGGAACCACAGGCATGCACCATCACGCCTGGCTTATTATTATTATTATTATTATTATCATTATTATTATCGAGATGGAGTCTCTGTTGCCCAGGCTGAAGTGCAATAGCACAGTCTCGGCTCAATGCAACGTCTGCCTCCTGGGTTCAAGCGATTCTCCTGCCTCAGCCTCCCGAGTAGCGTGGATTACAGGCACCTGCCACCATGCCTGGCTTTTTTTATTTATTTATTTTTTTTGTAGAGATGGGGTTTCACCATGTTGGCCAGGCTGGTCTGGAACTCCTGACGTCAGGCAATCCACCCGCCTTGGCCTCCCAAAGTGCTGAGATTACAGGCATGAGCCACCACGCCCAGCCAGAGAAGACGTTATGTCTTTTTTTTTTTTTTGAGACAGAGTTTTGCTCTGTTGCCCAGGCTGGAGTGTAGTGGCGCGAACTTGGCTCACTGCAAGCTCTGCCTCCCGGGTTCACGCCATTCTCCTGCCTCAGCCTCCCGAGTAGCTGGGACTACAGGCATCCGCCACCATGCCCGGCTACTTTTTTCTATTTTTTTTTAGTAGAGACGAGGTTTCACCGTGTTCGCCAGGATGGTCTCGATCTCCTGACCTCGTGATCCGCCTGCCTCAGCCTCCCAAAGTGGAGGACGTTATGTCTTGTTAGGCAGCCTGGGCTGATTAACATGGGCCCCTCCACTCCCAGGGGTCCCTCCATCTCCCCCGGTACCTGGTGGCTGGGAGTGCGTGGTGGCCTCCGGGGTGTCTAGAAACGGCGTCTGTCCCCTAGCGGTGGTGCTCACGGCAGATAAGGTTGAGTTGGCAGGTTGGCCCGTCACCCTGCTGGCAGCCCCAGGGGTGGGTCTGCTGGGTGTGGCCCCCAGGACTGTGAGGCCAGCCGTCGTCCTGGGGCTGGTGGTGGCCAGCATCCTTGTGGTCGAGGGGGGACACACGGGTAGGGGCTGGGAGGACATGATCTCCAGGATCCAGCCCTTTAGCCTGGTGATGCGCGTGTACACGCCTGGCTTCTTAACCTGAGCGCAGCCAATACCCCAGCTCACGATCCCTGCCAGATAAAACACGCCAGGGGCCTCCTCGCAGGCCAGGGGGCCCCCAGAGTCACCCTAGAAAGGAAGAAAAGAGCACTGGTTGGTCCTCCAGGGACCCTCTCTTCCCAGCACTGCCATAGCCTCCTGCGTTCCTACAGTGGGTGGGAGCCATCGAGGGCGGGGGCAAAGGGCACAGCGCGGATCTGGAGACCTGACTGCAGCCCCGTGCCTGGCTGTGTGACCTGGAGTGAGTCAATTCTCTCTGAGTTTCCATCATTCTTGCTTTTGTTTTGGGGCGGCAAAACAATGCAGAAAAACTCTAAAAATATTAACAATAAGGCCAGGCGCAGTGGCTCACACCTGTAATCCCAGCACTTTGGGAGGCGGAGGCAGGTGGATCACGAGGTCAGGAGATCGAGACCATCCTGGCTAACACAGTGAAACTCTGTCTCTACTAAAAATACAAAAATTAGCCGGGCATGGTGGCAGGCGCCTGTAGTCCCAGCTACTCGGGAGGCCGAGGCAGGAGAATGGCGTGAACCCGGGAGGCGGAACTTGCAGTGAGCTGAGATCGCACCACTACACTCCAGCCTGGGCGACAGAGCGAGACTCCCTCTCAAAAAAATAATAATAATAATAACAACAATAACAGCCACCAATAGTCCCACCACCTAGAAGTAGCCCCTGACCACTAGCTGCCAGGCTTATTTCTTTTCTTGAGACGGAGTCTCACTCTTGTTGCCCAGGCTGGAGTGCAGCGGCGCAATCTCGGCTCACTGCAACCTCCACCTCCTGGGTTCAAGTGATTCTCCTGCCTCAGCCTCCCGAGTAGCTGGAACTACAGGCATAAGCCACCATGCCCGGCTAATTTTTGTATTTTTAGTAGAGACGGGGTTTCACCATGTTGGCCAGGCTGGTCTCCAACTCCCGACCTCAGGTGATCCACCCGCCTTGGCCTCCCAAAGTGCTGGGATTACAGATGTGAGCCACCGCGCCTGGCCTCAACATTCTTTTCAAGATAAAAAGCTAACTATTATGAATTGCCCATTTATATAGACAGTAAATAGTATAATAATAGATATTATCCATATCTATTATTCTATTTTTATTGTCAGATATAAAGAACAAATATAATGAATATATAGGAAGAAAAGACTATGCAAGACACTGATCTCACAACACTCCTAGAAGACAGGCATTGCTATGCTTCCCACTTTACATATGAGGATCAGAGGCCCAGAGAGGTTGAGGCACTTGCCTGGGGTCACACAGTAGTTGAAGCGGGATTTGAACTCGAGTCTGGTTCAAGAACTTGGGCTGGGTAGGTTCCCACTGCAGGTTATTTACCACCTTCCTTGTAACTACTGTGTGTGAATGGGCATTTACACTGTCATTGATATTTTGTATTGATTAGTAATAATGGCATCTAACTTTGAGAGTTACTATTCAAATCTGATGCCTTTTTTTTTTTTTTTTTTTGGATGTGGAGTCTCGCTCTGTTGCCCGGGCTGGAGTGCAGTGACGTGATCTCGGCTCACTGTGACCTCCGCCTCCTGGGCTCAAGCAATTCTCTCTGCCTGAGCCTCCCGAGTAGCTAGAATTACAGGCGCCCGCCACCATGCCTGGCTAATTTTTGTATTTTTTTAGTAGAGACAGGGTTTCGCCACATTGGCCAGGCCAGTCTTGAACTGCCTACCTCAGGTGATCTGCTTGCCTCGGCCTCCCAAAGTGCTGGGATTACGGGCATGAGCCACCGTGCCCGCCCTTCTTTGTTTTTTGAGATAGGGTCTTGCTGTGTCGCCCAGGATGGAGTGCAGCAGTGTGATCACAGTTTACTGCAGCCTAGACACCTGGCCTCAAGAGACCCTCCCACTTCAGCTGCCCAAGGAGCTGGGACCACAAGCACCTGCCACTCTGCCTGACACATTTTTTTTTTTAATTTTTGTAGAGACGGGGTCTCACTATGTTGTCCAGACTGGTCTTGCAATCCTAACCTCAACTGATCCTACCTCTGCCTCCTGAAGCACTGGGATTACAGGCATGAGCCGCTGCACCCGGCCTGAAAATTAACCTGTCCTTGCGTGCACGGTTGAGCCCTTCAGAAATCTGGGCACGGTGGCTGTGGCCGGGCGCAGTGGCTGTGGCCGGGCATGGTAGCCCAGGCCTGCCATCCCAGCAGTTTGGGAGGCCGAGGCGGACGGATCACCTGAGGTCAGGAGTTCGAGACCAGCCTGGCCAACGTGGTGAAACCACGTCTCTACGAAAAATACAAAAATTAGCTGGACGTGGAGGCACATGCCTGTAGTCCCAGCTACTCCAGAGGCTGAGGCAGGAGAATCACTTGAACCCAGGAGGCAGAGGTTGCAGTGAGCCAAGATCACGCCGCTACACTCCAGCCTGGGCGACAGAGCAAGACTCCATCTCAAAAAAAAAAAAAAAAAAAAGGAAAAAGAAATCTAGGCTGGGTACAGTGGCTCACACCTGTAATCCCAGCACTTTGGGAGGCCCAGGTGGGTGGATCATGACGTCGGGAGATTGAGACCATCCTGGCCAACATAGTGAAACCCCATCTTTACTAAAAATATAAAAATTAGCTGGGCATGGTGGCACGTGCCTATAATCCCAGCTACTCGGGAGGCTGAGGCAGGAGAGTCGCTTGAACCCGGGAGGCGAAGGTTGCAGTGAGCCGAGATCGCGCCACTGCACTCCAGCCTGGGTGACAGAGCCAGACTCCGTCAGAAAGAAAGAAAGAAAGACAGAGAGAGAGAGAGAAGGAAAGGGACGGAAGGAAAGGGAGGGAGGGGAGGGAAGGGAGGGAGGGAAGGAAAGGGAGGGAGGGGGGAAGGAAGGAATGGAGGGAGGGAGGGAAAGGGAGGGGGGGAAGGAAAGGGAAGGAGGGAGGGAAGGAAAAAGAGGGAAGGAAGGAGGGAAGGAAAAAGAGGGAAGGAGGGAGGGAAGGGAAGGAGGAGGGGGAAGGAGGGAGGGAAGGGAAGGGGGGGGAAGGAGGGGGGAAGGAGGGGGGGAAGGAGGGGAAGGGAAGGAGGGGAAGGGAAGGGAAGGAGGGAAGGGAAGGAGGGAGGGAAGGAAAGGGAGGGAAGGACGGAGGGAAGGAAAGAAAGGAAAGAAATCTAGGTCTGCACACACAGAACTGCTAGGTGAACGGCTGTGGGCATTTCTTGGAAATACTGCCAGGTTTCCCCCTTCGAATGCTTACCTGGCAGGAGTCGACTTTGCCTTCCAGGAAGCCCGCGCAGATCATGCGGTCTGTGAGGGAGAAGTTGTAGAGCACGCTACAGGTTTTCTGGTCTATGATGCCCACGGACGCCTTCTGCAGGAGCTCGGGCTTGGTGGCTACCAGGGAAAGAGCCAGAAAGGCCACTTGCAGAGTGATCACCAGAGCAGCTCCAGTTCAGCTCCGATAACAGCCCCGAGATGCAGCATCCCCACCCCACAGACAAAGAAACCAGGGCTCACAGAGTTGCAGGAATCGCACAACGCCAGAGTGAGGAGATGGGCCTCAGATTCCTCACTCAGAGTGCAAGAGTCTCCCCGCTGTCCCCACGGGGCTGCCGCCCTAGCACCTGGGTAATGTGTAGGAGGCCATTCTGAGGTGAAGGGAAGCAGTAACTGTTGGGGTGGGAGGGGTCTCGGGATAGACTAGCACAAGCAAGCACCAGTGAGCATTTGCTTTTTCTTTTTTTTGAAACAGGGTCTCGCTCTGTCACCCAGGCTGGAGTGCAGTGGCACAATATCGGCTCACTGCAGCCTCCGCCTCCCAGATTCAAGCAATTCTTCTGCCTCAGCCTCCCGAGTAGCTGGGATTACAGGCATGCACCACCACACCAGGCTAATTTTTGTATTTTTAGTAGAGATGGGGTTTCACCATGTTGGCCAGGCTGGTCTCAAACTCCTGACCTCAAATGATCCACCCACCTGGGCCTCCCAAAGTGCTGGGATGACAGGTGTGAGCCACTGCATGTGGCCGCCAGCAAACATTTTCTATAAATGGTCAGAGAATTAAATATTTTCAGCTTTAAGGGCCAGTCTCCGTCACAAGCATTTAATTCTGCTGCTATTGCAGGAAAGCAGCCATAGACAATATGTTGATGTGTGAACATGGCCCCTGTTCCAATAAAACTTTATTTATACAAACAGGCAATGGCCAGATTTTGCCCCCAAATGGAATGGGGAGGTGAGTGGTGTGTGGGCAGTGGGATCAAAGACAAAGGGATCAGCCACAGAGGTCCCTGTGCAGTGGAACTGGTTTAGGATCCAGGTAAGAGATGCCCATCCTGACCCTCCCCAGGCCAGGCCCTGGAGAATAAATCCACCGTTCCCCTCGACGGGGCAGGGCTCACCATTTCCTTCTTGCGTATTTCCCCATCCGGAGATCATGCACTTCCGGCCCACAGGGAACTTCTGGATGGCCAGGGGCAGGCAGACAGGCTGGATGTATTTGTTGAAGGCCAGGGGGCTGGCCAGCTCCAGGACAGCCAGGTCGAAGTCCAGGATGCCAGGGTTGTAGAGTGGGTGCAGCACCACCCGCCGCAGCCCGATCTTCACTGGGCTTCCGCCCAGGCCCAGGAGGGATGCAGTGCCCAGGTGGGCCCGAACCTGCTCCACCTTCGTGCTATGGAGACAGGGCCCTCAGACATGCCCGCCCTCCAGCACATGCCCGCCTCCTTGGGGAGGGACGGGGCTGATGCACACCCCCAGGAAGCCACACAGGGCTGCTTGGGCCCCAGGACCATCCTCTGACCCTCGGCTCCAGGGACGAGGACCAGGGGAAGAGGCGCTGCTGGGCTCCTCCTGAAAAGGATCCCAAGCTGGGGGACCTTGGGCAAGTCAGGGGACCTTCATGCTTCATTTTCTACACCTGTGCCAGTGCCCCCCCAACCCCCTACAGCTTTATGAGTCTCTTTTTTGTTGAGACAGGGTCTCGCTCTGTTGCCCCAGATGGAGTGCAGTGGCACCATCAGGCTCACTGCAGCCTCGACCTCCTGGGCTCAAGCAATTCTCCTGCCTCACCTGAGTAGCTGGGATCACAGATGCGGGCAACCATGCCTGGGAATCTCCAAGATAAACGCTGCCTGGGTAGCAAGCAATGGGCAAGGAACCCTCCTCCCCTCCCCTGGTTAGGCCCTGTTTGTCCTTAGAAGCCTTGGCACCGGCTCCCTCCTGTCTCTCAGCTGCCCTCGGGAGAGGAAGGGCTGCTCCCCAGGGGGTCCATGCAGCAGCCCCAGCAGGATGGTTCTGACAGGGAGGGGCTGGTGAGGAGGGGAAGCTGGGCAGCCTTCCTGGAGGAGGCAGGCCTTACTGGTTGAAGCAGTGGGCGGCAGACAGCAGCCAGCGGTCCCCCACCACTGTTGCTCCGCAGAAGTGCCGGGACCCTTCCTTCAGGCTGACCTGCCAGGGCACCTCCCCTGAGGCAGCTCCGAACCCGCCCACGACCCGGGTGGGCTTCTCCATTGCAGGCCTGGCCCCACATTCTGGAAGGGGGACACAAGACCAGGTCTGGGGATCTTGGCCTGCTCGGGTGGGAGCATCCGGTGGGGTGGTCCCAGGACACCGGTTGCAGCCAGGCCCTGAAGGTGCCGCAATCCCTCCCGTGCCACACATGAAGCCGTGGAGGCTTCGAGGTGTCCGTAGTTTGCCCAAGGTCTTGCAGCAAGTTTGTGGCCTAGCTCGGGGGCAGAAGTTAAGAAAGCAACACACAGCGGCCCAGTCAGCCCCAGGACCCCCGGCAACAGACCCCACCACAGACCCGCAGCCCACAAAGCCAGGTTTATGGGCTCCTTGCAAAGACGGGGCTGCACTCCAGGAGACCCATGGGGCGGCTGAGAAAAGGAAGGGTACGATTGTTAGGGGGTTTCGGAACAGAGTGTGGGGTGTAGGTGAACTGAAATGAAGCACGGCTGGGCGCAGTGGCTCACGCCTGTAATCCCAGCACTTTGGGAGGCCAAGGCGGGCAGATCACCTGAGGTCGGGAGTTCGAGACCAGCCTAGCCAACATGGCGAAACCCCAACTCTACTAAAAATACAAAAATTAGCCGAGCATGGTGATGGGCGCCTGTAATCCCAGCTATTCAGGAGGCTGAGGCAGGAGAATCACTTGAACCGGGAGGTGGAGGTTGCAGTGAGCCAAGATCACGCCACTGCACTCCAGCCTGGGCGACAAGAGTGAAACTCCGTCTCAGGAAAAAAAAAAAAAAAAAAAAAAATAGGAATGCAACTAACAGTTTTTGGAAACAGAGATACAGTCCTACAAGTTTTCTTTTTTTCTTTCTTTTTTTTTTTTTTTGAGACTGAGTTGTGCTCTTATTGCCCGGGCTGGAGTGCAGTGGCACCATGTCACCATGTCGGCTCACTGCAACTTCTGCTTCCTGGGTTCAAGCGATTCTCCTGCCTCAGCCTCCCAAGCAGCTGGGATTACAGGTGCCCTCCACCATGCCCAGCTAATTTTTAGTAGAGATGGGGTTTTGCCATGTTGGCCAGGCTGGTCTTGAACTCCTGACCTCAAGCGATCTGCCCGCCTCTGCCTCTCAAAATGTGCGATGACAGGCATGAGCCACCGCACCCGGCTAATCCTACAAGTTTTCTGGGTACAAACTATTTGAAAATACAATAGAAAGTATTCCAGGCCAGGCATGGTGGCTCACACCTGTCATCCCAGCATTTTGGGAGGCCGAGGCAGGCGGATCATGAAGTCAGGAGTTCGAGGCCAGCCTGACCAACATGGGGAAACCCCATCTCTACTAAAAATACAAAAATTAGCCGGGTGTGGTGACGGGCGCCTGTAATCCCAGCTATTTGGGAGGCTGAGGCAGGAGAATCACTTGAACCCGGGAGGCAGAGGTTGCAGTGAGCCAAGATCACGCCACTGCACTCCAGCCTGGGCGACAGAGCAAGACTGTGTCTCAAAAAAAAAAAAAAAAAAAGTATCCCATTGATAGATCAACATAATTAACAAGACATGGGCAAGACCTGTGGACAGAAAGTACCATGAGGGTACACGCAACATAAGATGGGAATAAACGGATACACATGTGACCTTTCCTTGAACAGGAAGATCCAAAATTACAAAGATACTATGAAGATATCAGTTCTCCCTAAACCAAGATAGGAGCGTACATCATCTTCTACCTTTCTGCCCCGAAAATACCTTGTAGCTTAGGAACGGTGACCCAGTCAAGAGGCACAGTGCTGGGGGCCTGCGTGGATTTGTTGGGAGCGCTGACCACAGGGCTCTCAGGACTGGTGGGCCAGGCTGTGCTGGGGACGGCGGGGGCAGGCGCCACCGTGGGGACCAGAGGCATGCTGGCTTTGGTGGTGGCCTCCAGGATCCAGTCACGTAGCCTGGTGACTCGGGCATAGACCCCCGGACGCCGGGCTTCCGCACACCCGATTCCCCAGCTCACGATGCCAGCCAGAAAGAACCGGCCAGAGGGCTCCTCGCAGACCAGGGGTCCTCCTGAGTCACCCTAGGAAACCAACACACACCCTCAGGATGGGTCGGCAGCAGCCAGTCCAAACACCAGTGCTACGAGGCCCAAGGAGGAGCTCTGAGCTGGGACACCCAGGACCTCTCTCCACACAAGCTCACAGAGCACTTGTGGGCTGATCATTCACATCTCAGAACCTGTTTCTTCTTCTGTGGAGGAAAAAAAAAAAACAAACTCAAGACAGTTGGACTATAGGATCTCTAAGATGTCTTTCAGTCCTACCTCTGGCAGGCCAAAACGTGACCCAAATGAATAACATCCCCTCCTCTTCTTAACTCAGTAGATCTTTGATAATGTCACCACTTGCTTAGGCTGACAGTGTGGCTGCCATGCGGGTGCCTCCAGATATCTCACTGGTAGCTGCAGGATTGCTCCCAAAGTGCTTCATCTGCTCTCACTCATCCGGCCTCACCATTTTTTACCTCGCCATATCCAGTTCACCCTCTTACATTCTGTGTATCGTTTTTTTGTTTGTTTTTGTTTTTGTTTTTGAGACAGTTTCACTCTGTTGCCCAGGCTGGAGTGTAATGGCACGATCTCGGCTCACTGCAACCTCCGCCTCCCAGGTTCAAACGATTCTCCTGCCTCAGCCTCCCAAGTAGCTGTGATTATAGGCACGCATCACCACGCCCGGCTAATTTTCTTGTATTTTTAGTAGAGACGGGGTTTCACCATGTTGGCCAGGCTGGTCTTGAACTCCTGACCTCAAGTGATCTGCCCACCTCGGCCTCCCAAAGTGCTGGGATTACAGGCGTGAGCCACCGTGCCTGGCCGACTCTTACATTCTTAAACACGAGCCCTCTCTTATTAGTTCCTAGCATTTTCTCCAGATTCTGGTTTCAATATGGCAATCTAAACACATGTAGCAGTCTCTCCCTATCTTTTCCTCACCCACCAGGCCTTAGAAACGAGCAAAGGTATGCACAAAAAAAGACAGGACTCCACAGCCATGCTAAAAAAATTAGGCAGGGGAGATCCTGGTTGTGGACCAGAAACTATGAAGACTCACGAGAGGCTGACAGAGGAAGTGGCAGCCCAGCCCATGTGCAAAAGTTCAAGACAGAAGAAAAAGCTTTCTCAAGACGACCTGGGTTGGTCGGGGTAGAACAGGGATATGGGCAACCACAAAGGATCAGTGAGACCAGGAGGTCTTTGGTCCCTTGAAAGGGGACATAGAATCCAAGAACACAAGCTGTTAATGTCCCCCACCGAGAGAAAGTGAATAGCAAATATAAGATCACATCAAGAATTGAGCAACATTTTAAAATTTTCAATTTCATTTGAGACGGGGTCTCACTCTGTCACTCAGGCTAGAGTGCAGTGGTGTGATCTTGGCTCACTGCAACCTCCACCTCCCGGGCTCAAATAATCCTCTCACCTCAGCCTCTGAAGTAGCTGGGACTACAGGCATGCGCTACCAAACCCAGCTAATTTTTGTTTTGGTTTTTGTAGAGACAGAGTTTTGCTATGTTGCCCTGACTGGTCTCAAACTCCTGGCCTCAAGTGACCTGGCTGCCTCAGCCTCCCAAAGTACTGGCATTACAGGCGTGAGCCACTGCACCCAGCCTTTCATTCTTAAGCATCAGTTGAGGGATTCCAATCTCGATGAAATAAAGACACTCAGTTACAACAGAGT
Source organism: Pongo abelii (assembly GCF_028885655.2). NCBI lineage: Eukaryota > Metazoa > Chordata > Mammalia > Primates > Hominidae > Pongo > Pongo abelii. The sequence goes on along the minus strand of NC_072005.2, from coordinate 2,186,318 downwards.
AACTTATGTTGGCCTGAAATACAGTTACCCACAAATGTAGAATATAGAAGAACCATAACTGGGATTAAATTACGATCCTCAGAGAAAAAGAAAGAAATGGTGTCCACAAAACAAGAACAGGACACTGCAAACAAGACCAGATGGCTGAAAGAAGAACGAACGAGACACCTTGAAAACAAAAATTATAATTGTCGGCCGGGTGCGGTGGCTCACGCCTGTAATCCTAGCACTTTGGGAGGACAAGGTGGACAGATCACCTGAAGCCAGGATTTCGAGACCAGCCTGGCCAAGATGGCGAAACCCTGTCTTTACTAAAAATATAAAAATTAGCCAGGCGTGGTGGTGCGCACCTGTTATCCCAGCTACTCGGGAGGCTGAGGCATGAGAATCACTTGAAACCGGGAGGCGGAGGTTGCAGTGAGCCAAGATGGTGCCACTGCACTCCAGCCTGGGTGACAGAGCAAGACACTGTCTTAATTAAAAATACAAAAATTAGCTAGGTGTGGTGGCGCACGCCTGTAATCACAGCTACTCTGGAGGCTGAGGCAGGAGACTTGCTTGAACCTGGGAGGCGGAGGTTGCAGTGAGCTGAGGTCGCGCCACTGCACTACAGCCTGGGTGAGAGAGCGAGACTCCATCTCAAAAAAAAAAAAGAAAAAGAAGGTTCCAGTTATACAGCAGAGGCAGCTTTGGGGGACCCCTGATTTTCTTTCTTTTTTTTTGAGACGGAGTCTCGCTCTGTCGCCCAGGCTGGAGTGCAATGGTGCCATTTCAGCTCACTGCACCCTCCAGCTCCCAGGTTCAGATGATTCTCCTGCCTCAGCCTCCCGAGGAGCTGGGATTACAGGCACCTGCCACCATGTCCGGCTAATTTTTGTATTTTTAGTAGAGACGAGGTTTTGCCATGTTGCTCAGGCTGGTCTCAAACTCCTGACCTCAAGCGATCCACCCGCCTCAGCCTCGCATAGTGCTGGGATTACAGGCGTGAGCCACCGCGCCCAGCCCTGGAACCTTCTTGAGTTGAGCCTGCAGCTTGCTCGTGGTCCAGCCGACCACCCAGGGGCAAAAGTCCACAGGGTTCCCATAGACCAACCTTTCCCGTACAGATGGAGAGAATCTGATGCCCAAGGTATGTGCTGGCATCATTCGTACAAGAGGTGTTTCTTGGGTGCCACGTTGTATCAGGCCCAGTGCTGGAAACAGTGTCTGTGTCCCCACACAAGTCCCGGTTTAGAGGGCAGCTGGGAGGATTTACACAGGGACCCCATCGTAGCTGGGGGGATTTACACAGGGACCCCAGGCTCTGTGGCACGCACCTGGGGCCCACTGGAAGGGAGCAGGGAGCCATGGAGGGCCGAGGAGGGAATGAAGTCAGGTTAGAGCTTCTGGAAGATTCTCTAAGCAGCACCTGCCTCTCAATCCCAACTGCTTTAAAATTCCTCAAGAATGGGCATCCAGATATCTGAATCGCTCAGCATTTGAACATGCTCGTGTCTATTTCTGTGTTTTTCTGGGGTCTGGGGCATTGGGGGCTCACAGCAGGCATCCAGATATCTGTGAATTGCTCAGCATTTGAACATGCTCGTGTCTATTTCTGTGTTTTTCTGGGGTCTGGGGCGTTGGGGGCTCACAACGGGCATCCAGATATCTGAATTGTTCATCATTTGAACATGCTCGTGTCTATTTCTGTGTTTTTCTGGGGTCTGGGGCGTCGGGGGCTCACCTGGCAGGAGTCCACCTTCCCGTCCAGGTAGCCAGCACACACCATCCTGTCAGTGAGTGAGTGGCCGTACAGGCTGGCACACAGTGCCTGGTCCAGCAGCTCCACAGTGGCTTTCTGAAGCACCTCTGGCTTGACCACTGGCCCAATGGGGAGAGAAAAGCAGGGTGAGAGTGCCAGAGCCCTGGCAGCCACTTTGAGCTGGGAGGCTGAAGAACATCTCCTCTCCGAGCCTCCCTCAGTTTCCCCAGCTCCAAGCATGGCCGCCTACAACACCTGGCTCTGAAACTGCAAAAGGTAAACACCCCACCTGGTAACACACTCTGCCTGGACAAGGAAGAGGCATCAGACTTAACACCCCCAGCCGGAGGTCCTCATCTCCTCTCCACAAGCTCCACCCCTCAGCATTCCCCATCTCAGGGATCTCAGACCCCTCCTTCCAGGTCCACAGTCCTCAAATTCCAAGTCGGCCTCAAGTCAGCCCCCAAATATACCCAGAATCAGCCCGTCTCACGCCCATCCTTGCCCGGGTCATTACAGCTCTTCCTCACTACCTTCTCTTACTCTGGTCCCACCCCACTGAAATCCATTCCCAACCTGGCAGCCAGCACCACCCTTGCTAAATATTAAATCAGGTCACATCAACTCCAGCCCCAGGGGCTGCCTTACTGTCCTCCCATCCCAGGGCCTTTGCACATGCTGTTCCCGCTGCCTGAAATGCTTGTCCCTGCAAAATATGCCTGACTTCCTCCGTCATCTCCTCTCCCCAGGAGGCATCTCCTGACCTCCCGATTTAAACCTGCAGCCCCCACCCCCACCTTATTTTTCTCCATTGGATTCCTTCCCCTCTGTCAGTCATCTTCTGGCTGATTGACCAGCCCCTGGAACTACACCACCCAATACAGTAGCCACTGGCCACACGCGGCTATTTAGATGTGCATTTCAGTACATTAAGATCAATTTTTTTGGCTGGGTGAGGTGGCTAACACCTGTAATCCCAGCACTTTGGGAAGCCGAGGCGGGAGGATCACGAGGTCAGGAGATCGAGACCAGCCTGGCCATTGTGGTGAAACTTTGTCTCTACTAAAACATACCAAAAAAAAGTTGCCGGGTGTGGTGGTGTGTGCCTATAGTCCCAGCTACTCCGGAGGCTGAGGCAAGAGAATCGCTTGAACCCGGAGGCAGAGGCTGCAGTGAGCAGAGATCGCACCACTGCACTCCAGCCTGGGCAACAAGAGCAAAACTCCATCTCAAAAAAAAAAAATCGCAGTAGCATCGATGATGAGTTATAAATATATCTTAGCAAGCAGTGGAATTTGTGAATACAGAATCAGAGAATAATGCAGACCCACTGTGTTTTTCTTCTTCTTCTTCTTCTTATTTTATTATTATTTTTTTGAGACAGAGTCTCCCACTGTCACCCAGGCTGGAGTCCAGTGGTGCGATCTTGGCTCACTGCAACCTCCACCTCCTGGGTTCAAGCAATTCTCCTGCCTCAGCCTCCTGAGTAGCTGGAATTATAGGCACGTACCACCATGCCTGGCTAATTTTTTTTTTTTTTGTATTTTTTTTTAGTAGAGATGGGGTTTCACTATGTTGGCCAGGCTGGTCTCAAACGCCTGACCTCGTGATCCACCCGCCTCGGCCTCCCAAAGTGCTGGGATTACAGGCGTGAGCCACCGCGCCCGGCCCTTTTCTGCGTTATTTGCCCTCCCGCCTGCCTGAGCTCACTTGCAGGCCGAGGAAGATGCTTACGGAAGTCCTCCTTGAGGTAGCCCCAGCCTGAGATCAAGCACTTCTTCCTGGGTGGGAAGATGTGTGTGGCAGCCGGGAGGCACACGGGCTGGATGTGCCGGCCGAAAGGCAGAGGGCTGGTCAGCTCCAGCACCGCCACGTCGAAGTCGGCCGTGTCCGCGTTGTACAGGGGGTGCTTGACGATCTGGGCCACCCGGGCCCGCACGGTGCTGGCCTCCCAGCCGCTGAGGTAGGTCGCACCCACGTAGGCCACCCATTCCGTTGGGTCTTGGAACCTGCAGGAGCAAACCCCAGCTCAGAGGCCACCGAGGGTCAGAGCCGTTGGGGGAGGCAGACGGGACACTCGCCTTGGGTGCAAAACGTAAGGGGTATCTCCCCTACATTAATATTTATTAATAGTATTTATAAAAATCAGGCCAGACACAGTGGCTCATGCCTGTAATCCCACACTTTTGGAGGCTGAAGCAGGAGGATCACTTGAGCCCAGGAGTTCAAGACAAGCCTGGGCAACGTAGCGAAATGCAGTCTTTAAAAACAACAACAACAACAACAACAACAAAAAAAAAACCAGGCCGGGCGCGGTGGCTCAAGCCTGTAATCCCGCACTTTGGGAGGCTGAGGTGGGTGGATCATGAAGTCAGGAGTTCAAGACTAGCCTGGCCAAGATGGTGAAACCCTGTCTCTACTAAAAATACAAAAATTAGCCGGGCGTGGTGGTGGGCGCCTGTAATCCCAGCTACTCAGGAGATTGAGGCAGAGAATTGCTAGAACCCAGGAGGCAGAGCTTGCAGTGAGCTGATATCATGCCACTGCACTCCAGCCTGGGCGACAGAGCAAGACTCTGTCTCAGAAAAATATATATATATATTTGCTGGGTGTGGTGGTGTGCACCTGTGGTTCCAGCTACTCAGGAGGCTGAGGTAGGAGAATTGCTTGAGCCTGGAAGGTTGAGGCTGTCGTGAGCTATAGTGAGCTATCACTGCACCACTGCACTCCAGCCTGGGCAACAGGCAACCTGTCTCAAAAAAAAAAAAAAAAAGTAAAAAAGAAAGAAAGAAAAGAAAAGAAAAAGAAAGAAAGAAAAGAAAAAAAAATCACAGGTGCAGGAGAATGCATGATGCATGAAGTATCAACATTTTTTGTTGTTGTTTTGTTTTTTTGAGATGGAGTCTCGCTCTATCTCCCAGACTGGAGTGCAGTGGCATGATCTCAGCTCATTGCAACCTCCACCTCCCGAGTTCAAGTGATTCTCGTGCCTCAGCCTCCCGAGTAACTAGGATGACAGGTTTGCACCCCCTAAGCCTGACTAAATTTTTTGTGTGTTTTTAGTAGAGACAGGGTTTCACCATGTTGGCCAGCCTGGTCTCAGACTCCTGACCTCAAGTGACCCCCCCGCCTCAGCCTGGGATTACACTCATGAGCCAGAAGCTTACCATAGCCTGTCCAAGTATCAACATTTTAAACAAAGACAGGATGCGACAGAGTTGGGATTAGGGTGAGGGGAGCCAGCCATGAGCCTCGGGCACAAAATTTAAAGAGTTGCCAAAAATCTCAGCCATCGAGATAAATGATATCGAGCCGGGTGCAGTGGCTCACGCCTGTAATCCCAGCACTTTGGGAGGCAGAGACGGGCAGATCTCTTGAGGCCAGGAGTTCGAGACCAGCCTGGCCAACATGGCAAAACCACGTCTCTACTAAAAATACAAAAATTAGCCAGCTGTGGTGGTGGGCACCTGTAGTCCCTGCTACTCGGGAGGCTGAGGCAGGACAATCGCTTGATCCCGGGAGGTGGAGGTTGCAGTGAGCCAAAACTGCACCACTGCACTCCGGCAGGGTGACAGAGTTGAGACTCTGTCTCAAAAAAAAAAGGATAATATCACAACACAATATTTTAAAAAATCAAAGTAAATGCAAAAAATGTCCACAATGAGCAAAACATCAACAAAATGTCATTAGTCACTGAGGAATGCAAGTCAAAACCACAGGGAGATGCTACTTCACACCCACTGGGATGGCTACTCTCAAAAGAATAGCAAGTGTGCCGGGCACGGTGGCTCACACCTGTAATCCCAACACTTTGAGAGGCTGAGGTGGGTGGATCACGAGGTCAGGAGTTCGAGACCAGTCTGGCCAACATAGTGAAACCCTGTGTCTACTAAAAATACACACAAAAAAATTAGCCGGGTGTGGTGGTGGGCACCTGTAATCCCAGCACTTTGGGAGGCTGAGGCAGGCAGATCACAAGGTCAGGAGATCGAGACCATCCTGGCTAACAAGGTGAAACCCATCTCTACTAAAAACACAAAAGGCATGGTGGCGGGCGCCTGTAGTCCCAGCTACTCGGGAGGCTGAGGCAGGAGAATGGCGTGAACCCGGGAGGCAGAGCTTGCAGTGAGCCGAGATCGCGCCACTATACTCCAGCCTGGGCAACAGAGCGAGACTCCGTCTCAAAAAAAAAAAAAAAAAAAAAAGAATGCCCTCAGATTCAACAACAGCAAAAGCAAGAAAGAAAGGAAAAGAAAAAATTACTTCCAAGGGCTCTAGGGAAACCAGAAGTGACGTCTCCAGTGCACAAGGGAAGGCAGGAGAAATACAGAGGGTTCGGGTTTGGTGCTTCGGGATGGGGGGCTTACTCATTGAAGCAGTGAGCGGCAGACACCAGCCACCTGGCATTGATGATGGCGGCCCCACAGAAGTGCTCCTTGTTCTCTCGAAGGCTGGCTTGCCACGGAAACTCCCCCGGGGACGCTTCCATGCCGCCCACGATCCTGCCGGCCATCCTCCAGGCAGGCTGCAAGCCACACTCTGCAAGACAGCAGGTCACCAGCCAGGACCCCACGAAGGCAGGACCTCACCCTGAACTCCCAGAACATGCATTTCTGAGTCTCTCGTCTACAGTCCCTAGGTTCAAAGAGATGCTTGGGGGCCCCTCCTTGGCTTCCCTGACTCTTCTGGGGTCTCCCCATCCCTCCCTCTTCAGCTCCTCTGGCTGCCCCGTCCTGGCACATAGGTCAAGCATCCAAGGTCACCCGCACCAGTGAGTGGCAGGGAAAGGTCTCTATCTTAGCTGTGGGTAAGGGGCGATGACCCCACGTACATGTTTGTATAAGATACCATGTCTCTCTGCTTATTTAGTCTACTTTTACGTCCTTCAGCAAAATTTTGTAATTCTATAATTATATATAATAATTATTATCACAGGCATGGCACGTTTATAAGTTTAGTCTTTGATATTTCTTTTTTTTTTTTTTTTTTTTTGAGATGGAGTCTCACTCTGTCGTCCAGGCTGGAGTGCAATGACGCGATCTCAGCTCACTGCAAGCTCCGCCTCTCGGGTTCAAGGGATTCTCCTACCTCAGCCTCCTGAGTAGCTGTGATTACAGGCGCCCGCAACCACACCTGGCTAATTTTTTGTACTTTTAGTAGAGCCGCGGTTTCACCAAGTTGGCCAGGCTGGTCTCGAACTCCTGACGTCAAGTGATCCACCTGCCTCGGCCTCCCAAAGTGCTGGGATTACAGGCCTGAGCCACGGCATCCGGCCTAGTCTTGATATTTTATTTTTTGTCACTACTGATCATGAAAGATATTTTTTCCTTTGTATCTTCTAACTTATTATTACTGTATAAAGCAAAATGACAGCTTTTTTTTTTTTTTTGAGACAGAGTTTTGCTCTATAGCCCAGGCTGGAGTACAGTGGCGTGATCTTGGCTCACTGTAACCTCCACCTCCCAGGTTCAAGGGATTCTCCTGCCTCAGCCTCCCAAAGTGCTGGGATTACAAGCATGAGCCACTGCACCCGGCCTTTATTTTAAATAGCTTTTTAGTCAATTTCTTGATTCATTTTATTTTACTCGTTCAGCTTCTCTCCTTCTGTTTGGATATTGGTTTATTTTAGACAGACAATGATTTCAAATGAATTAAGTTTTTCCTCTTCCTTTCCAATACTTCAACTGCTGTCTTTACCTTATTGCATGGGCTAGGATTGCTATAAAAACATTGGCTACTCTTCCAGCATTTTATTTGAGACAAGGTCTCACTCTATTATCCAGGCTGGACAGTGCAGTAGCACAATCATAGCTCACTGCAGCCTCAATCTCCTGGGCTCAAGCGATCCTTCCACCTCAGCCTCCTGAGTAGCTGGGGCCACAGGCACTCACCACCATGCTGGCTAATTTTTTTTTTCTTTTTTTTTTTTGAGCTGGAGTCTCGCTCTGTCGCCAGGCTGGAGTGCAGTGGCGTGATCTCGGCTCACTGCAAGCTCTGCCTCCCGGGTTCATGCCATTCTCCTGCCTCAGTCTCCCAAGTAGCTGGACTATAGGCGCCCGCCACCACACCCGGCTAATTTTTTGTATTTTTAGTAGAGAGGGGAGTTTCACCGTGTTAGCCAGGATGGTCTCGATCTCCTGACCTCATCATCCACCTGCCTCGGCCTCCCAAAGTGCTGGGATTACAGGTGTGAGCCACCGTGCCTGGCCAATATTTTTTTTTAGTAGAGATGGGGTCTCACTATATTGTCCAGGCTGGTCGCAACCTCCTGGCCTCAAGTGATCCTCCTGCCTTGGCCTCCCAAAGTGCTGGGATGACAGGTGTGAGCCACCGCACCCAGCTAATCTCTTCCAGCGTTTTAATTGTCTCTTTCCGTTGCTCACATCCTTGTGGCCACACCCCACTGCCTACAGGACACAGCTCCAGTTCCTGGTATTCAAGACTTCCCAGGCTTTGGCCACAACCTCTGTTTTCAGCCTGATATCTTCTCCCTCCTCTCCCCAGGCTTCTTCCCATCACACACTTGCACTTTTCCTTTACTCTGCTGTTTGCTCATGTTTCTCCCCATACAGTGGGTGTCCCTTTCTTTTCTCTGCCCAGCCCCCATAAATGCTAGGCCTGTGTGCCCGAGTGAAATAAGCACAGTGACCATAGACCAGAGCCAGCAGCTGACCCTGGAAAAGGGAAGGGGCCCAGAGTCCAGGCCGGACAGGCAGACTGACCGCAGTGCGCCTCGTCGGACCCATCGGAGCAGTCCTTCTGGTCGTCACACTCCGGGTTCACCTTGGTCACACACTGGCTGTTCTGGCAGGAAAAGGAGTTCCCTGGACAGGGGCCTGAGGACAGAAAAGAACCGACTTTCTGACCTCATGCTACATCTCCTGGTTGGAGTAAGGCACCACGCTATACCTAGTACCCCTAGGGTATGGAAACGTGGAAACTCTCTCCTTTTTTTTCCTTTTCCTTTTCTTGTTTTCATTTTTGTTTTTGAGACAGGGTCTAGCTCTGTTACCCAAACTGGAGTGCAGTGGTGCGATCACAGCTCACCGCAGCCTCTAACTCCAGGTTCAAGCAATCCTCCTGCGAGTAGTTGGGACCACAGGTGCACACCACCAAGCCAGGCTATTTATTTAATTTATTTATTTTTATTTTATGTATTTATGTATTTATTTTTAAATTTTTATTTATTTATTTTGAGACAGTTTCTCTCTTGTTGCCCAGGCTGGAGTGCAATGGCATGATCTCGGCTCACCGCAACCTCCGCCTCCCTGGTTGAAGCGATTCTCATGCCTCAGCCTCCTGAGTAGCTGAGATTACAGGCACACGCCACCATGCCCGGCTAATTTTGTATTTTTAGTGAGATGGGGTTTCTCCATGTTGGTCAGGCTGGTCTCGAACTTCCGACCTCAGGTGATCCGCCCACCTCAGCCTCCCAAAGTGCTGGGATTACAGGCATGAGCCACCGTGCCCGGCCTTATTTATTATTTTTTGAGACACAGTTTCACTCTGTTGCCCAGGCTGGAGTGCAGTGGCACGATCTCAGTTCACCGCAGCCTCTGCCTCCTGAGTTCAAGTGATCCTCCTTCCTCAGCCTCCCAAGTAGCTGAGAGTACAGGCAATATGCCACTATGCCCGGCTAATTTTTATTATTTTTTATAACAATTTTAAAAATTATTTTTGGCCTTTTTAAAATTATTTTTGTAGAGATAGGGTCTCGCTATGTTGTCCAGTCTGGTCTGAAACTCCTGGCCTCAAGTGATCCTCCTGCCTCAGCCTCCCGAAGTGCTGGGATTACAGATGTGAGCCACTGTGCCCAACTTTGTTCCAGGGATTCCTTCACTTCCTTGAAAGGAGTCTTAGGAAACCTCTGTCAGTAACTGCAGAGAAAAGGCCAGAGAGAAAAACATACCTGATTTTAAGTCTCTCTCTGCCAAGGGTCCCTTATGTCTCCCTGCAACAAAACAGAGAAGATAGAAGCACACTGAATAAGCGGTAAAACCCGTTGAACACGTCCTATTGGCTGAGCGCGCTGGCTCACACCTCTAATCCCAGCACTCTGGGAGGCTGAGGCGGGTGGATCACTTGAGGTCAGGAGTTCCAGACCAGCCTGGCCAACATGGTGAAACCCCGTCTCTACTAAAAATACAAAAATTAGCCGGGTGTGGTGCCGGGCGCCTGTAATCCCAGGTACTTGGGAGCCTGAGGCAGGAGAATCGCTTGAACCCGGGAGACAGAGGTTGCAGTGAGCCGAGATCATACCACCGCACTCCAGCCTGGGCGACAGAGCGAGACTCCATCTCAAAACAACAGAAAAGAAAGAAAGAAAACGTCCTCCTGCAGACAGGTCGTGCAGTAAAGTGAGCAGCTGCCTTGTCCACCCTGACGTCACTTAAATTCTACCTTCGATCAGCGAGGATGAAATCCACTTCAACACCGATTCTCAGTCTCACTTGCCCCACGGAGAGCACTCACTAGCCCCAGGGCATGGGCAGCCACCAAACTGCACAGGGCTTGGAACCTCCCTATCACCAACGGAAGTTCTGTGAACGCTGGAGCAGAGGTTATTAAGACCTCAACCAGCACGTGACGGTTGGTGAGGAGGGAACCATAAATGTCCTGCACATCAAGGTCAAGGTGACTAACCTTTTTTTTTTTTTTTTTTGAGACGGAGTCTCGCTCTGTCTGCCAGGCTGGAGTGCAGTGGCGTGATCTCGGCTCACTGCAAGCTCTGCCTCCCGGGTTCATGCCATTCTCCTGCCTCAGCCTCCCAAGTAGCTGGGACTACAGGCGCCCGCCACCACACCTGGCTGATTTTTTGTATTTTTAGTAGAGACGGGGTTTCACTGTGTTAGCCAGGATGGTCTCGATCTCCTGACCTCGTGATCCACCCGCCTCGGCTTCCTAAAGTGCTGGGATTACAGGCATGAGCCACCGCGCCCGGCCATTTTTTTTTTTTTTTTTAAGACAGTCTCGCTCTGTTGCCCAGGCTGGAGTGCAGTGGTAAGATCTCGGCTCACTGCAACCTCCACCTCCACGAGGTTCAAGCGATTCTCCTGCCTCAGCCTCCTGAATGAATAGCTGGGATTACAGGTGCTCGCCACCATGCCTGGCTAATTTTTTTATTTTTAGTAGAGATGGGGTTTCACTATGTTGGCCAGGCTCGTCTCAAACTCCTGACCTCAGGTGATCCACCCACCTCAGCCTCCCAAAGTCCTGGGATTACAGGCATGAGCCACCATGCCTTGCAACAAATCTTTAACAATGGTCTGAACTTGCAACTGACTCTCTAATCATGACCTGCTGCACTGTACAATTTTATTTTTTATTTTTTAAAACCAGGTGCATACAAAATCATGCACCGTATAATTTTTTTATTTTTATTAATTTTTTTTTTGAGATGGAGTCTCACTCTGTCACCCAGGCTGGAGTGCAGTAGTGCAAACTTGGCTCACGGCAACCTCCGCTTCCTGGGTTCCAGCAATTCTCCTGCCTCAGCCTCCTGAGCAGCTGGGATTACAGGCACGTGCCACCACACCCAGTTCATTTTTGTATTTTTAGTAGAGGCAGGGTTTCGCCATGTTGGCCAGGCTGGTCTCGAACTCCTGATCTGAAGTGATCAGCCCACCTTGGCCTCCCAAAGTGCTGGAATTACAGGCATGAGCCACTGCACCCGGCCTGCCATACGATTTTATTAGAGTGTAGCATTTATCCTTAATTCTATAGTACGGGGTTGGCCAACTACGGCCATGGGCCAAATCCAGCCCACTGCTTGTTATTGTTAATAAGTTTTATTGGTAAACAGCCACACCCATTCATTTATGTATTGTCTGTGGCTGCTTTTGTGCTACAAATAGCAGAGCTGAGTGCTTGTCACAGAAACCCAATGGACCACAAAGATGAAAATATTAACTGGGCGCGGTGGCTCACACCTATAATCCCGGCACTTTGGGAGGCCAAGGCAGGAGGATCACCTGAGGTCAGGAGTCCAAGACCAGCCCAGTACACATGGTGAAACCCCATCTCTACTAAAAATACAAAAATTAGCCAGGCATGGTGGTGCGTGCCTGTAACCCCAGCTACTCGGGAGTGAGTCGGGAGCTACTGAGGCAGGAAAATTGCTTGAACCCGGGAGGCAGAAGTTGCTGTGAGCCAAGACTTCACTATTGCACTCCAGACTGGGCAACAGAGTGAGACCCTGTCTCAAAAATAAAAAAAAAAAGGAAAAGAAAAGAGAAGACAAGACAACACAACACAACACTCTGGCTCTTTACAGAACAAGATGGCTGACCCCTGGTCCACACCATTAAGGCAAAGGCAACGTCAGTTTTTATGTTTGTTTGTTTGCTTTTGAAACGAAGTTTCACTCTTTTTGCCCAGGTTGGAGTGCAATGGCACAATCTCGGCTCATTGCAACCTCCGCCTTCCAGGTTGAAGCGATTCTCCTGCCTCGGCCTCCCGTGTAGCTAGGATTACAGGTGCCCGCCACCACGCCCAACTGATTTTTGTATTTTTAGTACAGACGGGGTGTTGGCCAGGCTGGTCTCAAACTCCTGACCTCAGGTGACCCACCCACCTCGGCCTCCCAACGTGCTGGGATTACAGGCATGAGCCACCACACCCAGCCAGTTTGTTTTCTTTTTATGGGAAGGAGTGGTTATCAAAATGTATCTTGCAATGCCTGCCCCCCTCCAGCCTCCTCGTGATGAGGTTTCGGTCTCGGCTGCCCACTCACCTGTGAGCTCGGCCGACACAATTGTGCCATAGGCAGCCAGGGAGATGCCGTGCTCCCGCAGCCTTGCCCGGATCCCTCGCTGCAATAGCTCCTCCTCCAGGCCCAGGCTCAGCGTCTGGAGGGGTCGCAGCAGAAAGTGCAGCTGGAAATGTACGAGGACACTGGAGTTCCCATCCCTACAGGTATGGAGGAGAGGCCCTTGGAGAGGGAGGGGCTCCTCCCTGCTGGAATCTTCTGAAATCTTCTAGAATCTTCCAAACTTTTCTGGAATCCTCCAGAAACTCCCAGATGACCACCAAGTTTCCTTCACCCAATGGAAGCTCCAACTCACCTGTAATTCAGCACCGTGCAACCCACGCAGCTTGCCTCTGTCTTCTGAAAACTACTTACAAACTGCAATAGAAACAAGAACATCAAATGTTGAGACCCACAGCATGGGCACCCTGGCACTGCAGAGGCCTGTCAGGTGTTGGAGGGAGCTGGAGAAGGGGTTGGTTCCATGGGAAAGCATTTCCTTTTGTTTATTATTTTAAATTTTTATCTGTATGTACGTATGTGTGTATGAATGTATTTTGAGACAGAGTCTGGCTCTGTCGCCCAGGCTGGAGTGCAGTGGCGCAATCTCCGCTCACTGCAACCTCCACCTCCCGGGTTCAAGTGATTCTGCTGCCTCAGCCTCCCAAGTAGCTGGGATTACAGGTGCCCGCCACCATGCCCAACTAATTTTTTGTATTTTTAGTAGAAATGGGGTTTCACTGTGTTGGCCAGGCTGGTCTTGAATTCCTGACCTCGTGATCCACCTGCCTCGGCTTCCCACAGTGCTGGGATTACAGTTGTGAGCCACCACGCCCAGACTTATGTTTTATCTTAAAATTTTTTTATTGTTATTATTATTTTGAGACAGAGTCTTGCTCTGTCACCTGGGGTAGAGTACAGTGGCACGATCTTGGCTCATTGCAACTTCTGCCTCACAGGCTCAAGCAATTCTCCTGCCTCAGCCTCCCAAGTAGCTGGGATTACAGGCACACACCACCATGCCTGGCTAATTTTTTGTATTTTTTAGTAGGGACAGGGTTTCACTATATTGGCCAGGCTGCTCTTGAACTCCTTACCTCGTGATCCGCCCACCTCAGCCTCCCAAATTAGCCGGGCATGGTGGTGTGTGCCTGCAGTCGCAGCTACTCGGGAGGCTGAGGTGGGATGATTACTTGAACCCAGGAGGCGTTACAGGCGTGAGCCACCACGCCCAGCCTATTTTTTAAAATTATTATTTTTCGAGATGGAGTCTCACTCTGTCACCCAGGCTGGAGTGCAATGGCGCAATCTTGGCTCACTGCAACTTCCGCTCCTGGGCTCAGCCAATCCTCCCACCTCAGCCTCCCAAGTAGCTGGGACTACAGGCACACACCATCACGCCCGGCTAATTTTTGTGTTTTTAGTAATGATGGGATTTCACCATGTTGCTCAGGCTGGTCTCAAACTCCTGACCTCAGGTGATCCACTCTCCTCAGCCTCCCAAAGTGCTGGAATTACATATGTGAGCCACCCACCATGCCCGCCTGGAGTGCTCTATTTAATACGAGATTGCTGATGTGGTCACACATCTGTTTCTCTCCGAATAAAATGGAAAACATTATTTTTTCATTGAGATATAATTCACTGTGTCCTGTGTCCGAGCCTGGACCCTTTTCCTGGCTGAGTCATGTTCCAGCGTGTGCATAGCCACGCTGTGTTTCCCTGTTCATCCGTTCATGATATCTGAGTTTCCACCGTTACCTGTTATGAGCCATGCTGCTGTGAACATCCACGTACGGGTTTTCGTGTGGACATACATTTTTTTGTTTGGTTTGGGTTTTTTGAGACAGAGTCTCACTCTGTCACCCAGGTTGGAGTGCAGTGGTACAATATCGGCTCACGGCAATCTCCGCCTCCCAGGTTCGAGTGATTCTCCTGCCTCAGCCTCCCAAGTAGCTGGGATTACAGGCGTGTGCCACCATGCCTGGCTAATTTTTGTATTTTTAGTAGAGACGGGGTTTCGCCATGTTGGCCAGGCTGATCTGGAACTCCTGACTTCAGGTGATCTGCCCCCGCCTCGGCTTCCCAAAGGGCTGGGGTTACAGGCGTGAGCCACCGCACCCCGCCTGGATATACCTGTTGACTCGTCTTGGGTAGACCCTCAGTATTGGAACGGCAGGTCACATGGTCACTATGTGTAACCATGTGAGGAGCTGCCAGCCTGTTTTCCATGCAGCTGCACTACTGTTTTTCGGTTTGTTTTTGAGATGGAGTTTCGCTCTTGTTGCTCAGGCTGGAGTGCAGTGGTGCAATCTCAGTTCACCACAACCTCCGCCTCCCAGGTTCAAGCGATTCTCCTGCCTCAGCTTCCCGAGCAGCTGGAATTACTGGCATGCACCACCACGCTTGGCTAATTTTGTATTTTTAGTAGAGATGGGGTTTCTCCATGTTGGCCAGGCTAGTCTCAAATTCCTGACCTCAAGTGATCCACCCTCCTCGGCCTCCCAAAGTGCTGGGATGACAGGCGTGAGCCACTGCGCCCAGCCTACACCACTGTATTATCTTTTCCTGCTTTCTGGGAATGCCTCATTTTACATTCCCCAGGCCGTGTGCGGTGGCTCACGCCTGTCATCCCAGCACTTTGGGAGGCCGAGGCGGGTGGATCACTTGAGGTCAAGAGTTCAAGACCAGCCTGGCCAACATGGTGAAATTCCATCTCTACTAAAAACACAAAAATAAGCTAGGTTTGGTAGTGGGTGCCTGTAACCCTGGCTACTCAGGAGGCTGAGACAGGAGAATCACTTGAACCTGGGAGGCAGAGGTTGCAGTGAGCCACGATCCTGCCACTGCACTCCAATCTGGGCAACAGAGCAAGACTCTGTCTCAAAAAAATAAAATAAAACACATTCCCCAAGCTGTGCATGAGGGCTCTGATTCTCCTTTAGAATAAAATGTAAAACTCTAAATGTGGCAGGTCGGGTACGGTGACTCACGCCTGTAATCCCAGCACTTTGGGAGGCCGTGGAGGGAAGATCATTTGAGGTCAGGAGTTCAAGACCATCCTGTCCTACATGCCGAAACCCGTCTCTACTAAAAATGCAAAAATCAGCTGGACCTGGTGGTGTGCACCTGTAATCCCAGCTACTTGGGAGGCTGAGGCAGGAGAATCACTTGAACCTGAGCAGCGGAGGGTGCAGTGAGCCAAGATCATTCCACTGCACTCCAGCCTGGGTGACAGAGTGAGACTACGTCTCAAAAACAAAAAAACAAACCTCTAAATGTGGCCTAAAGTCCCATGTGAGTGTGTCCCCAGTGAATACAGCTCTGCCTTGCAGGTATCTGCCTTGGCCACCTGGCCTCGTCCTGCCTGCCCCATGGCCTGGCCTCCCGGTCTCACAGCCTCCACCTCAGCCTCGTTGTCTGTAACCTGCCTCCCTCCCACGTGGAAAGCAGCTCCAGGTCAAAGCCCCCGGCCACCCGCTCTTCCTCCCTGGCCCCCAAACACAGACCACCCTCACCAGTGCCTCCAGGGTGGGCGTCAGCATGCGGTGATAGTCCGAGGTCTCCCGCTGCAAACTGCTGGCCCACCGGATTCCCCGCAGCTCGGCCGTGTGGTCCACGTGGATGCCCTGTGTAGAGAGGAAGGCTGGGGACGAGACCAGGGCCCGTGAGAGAGCCCACCTTTGGGGGCTCAGGGCTCCTCTGGGCTGCCACCCGGGCCCCGCCCTGTCTGCACCCACACGCCCTGGTGGTCACTCCTGACATGCAGTGGGGACTCCTGACACGCAGTGGTCACTCCTGACACGCAGGCTGCCCTGAATAGCTACTCACAGGGCTCTCCCTCAATTCCCAAAAGCATCCTGGTTTGGAGCTGAATTCTACCACAGCCACCCACCCGGAGGTCCCCAGGTACAGCACAAGGTGGATGAGCGCCAAGTGAGCCCGAGACGCCCCCACGTTTTCCTCGAAGGCAGAAAGAGGTCCTGCTCATGCCTGTCTCCCATGCAGAGCCTGGCCCAGGATCTGAGCTGACTTCAGGGAGTAACCTCTGGGATGGCATCAGGACACGGTGAAATGACAGTCCCCGCCTCCTACTGCAGGGGCATGAGCACAACCAGAGGCTATCAGGACTCTCCAGCCACAGTCCCATGAGGTCATCTTCAAAAACCACTGGTTGGTTTGTGTTTGTTTGTTTGAGACAGAGTCTCGCTCTGTCACCCAGGCTGGAGTGCAGTGGCGCGATCTCGGCTCACTGCAGGCTCCGCCCCCCGGGTTCACGCCATTCTCCTGCCTCAGCCTCCCAGGTAGCTGGGACTACAGGTGCCCGCCACCACGCCCAGCTAATTTTTTTGTATTTTTAGTAGAGACGGGGTTTCACTGTGTTAGCCAGGATGGTCTCTATCTCCTGACCTCGTGATCCGCCCTCCTCGGCCTCCCAAAGTGCTGGGATTACAGGCGTGAGCCACCACGCCCAGCCTATTTGAGACAGAGTTTTGCTCTTGTTGCCCATGCTGGAGTGCAATGGCATGATCTCGCCTCACCGTAACCTCCGCCTCCCGAGTTCAAGCGATTCTCCTGCCGCCTCAGCCTCCAGAGTAGCTGAGATTACAGGCATGCACCACCATGCCCAGCTAGTAGAGACGGGGTTTCTCCATGTTGGTCAGGATGGTCTCAAACTCCCGACCTCAGATGATCCGCCAGCCTTGGCTTCCCAAAGCGCTGGGATTAACAGGCATGAGCCACTGTGCCCAGCCTTGTTTGTTTTGAGATAGGGTCTCACTCTGTCACCCAGGCTGGAGTGCAGTGGTGTTTTCTCCGCTCGCTGCAACCTCCATTTCCCGGGTTCAAGCGATCCTCCTGCCTCAGCCTCCTGCCTCAGCCTCCTGAGTAGCTGGGATTACAGGCGTGGACCACCACACCTGGCTAGTTTTTTTGTATTTTTAGTAGAGACTGGGTTTCACCATGTTGGCCAGGCTGGTCTGGAACTCCTGACCTCAGGTGATCCACCTGCCTTGGCCTCCCAAAGTGCTGAGATTACAGGCGTGAGCCACTGCACTCAGCCTTAATTTTTGTATTTTTAGTAGAGATGGGGTTTCGCCACGTTGGCCAGACTGGTCAGGAACTCCTGACCTCAGGTGATCTGCCGCCTCGGCCTCCCAAAGTGCTGGGATAACAGGCGTGAGCCAGCGCACGCGGCAGAAAGCACTGGTTTTTAGCTGTTGGCTATGTTGTGTCCAAAGTACAGCAAAAATAATAATCATAAAAAATTCCTATGCTGATTCAAGCAGCAGCAGAAAAAAATCTAAATAAAAACTACGAGGGCAACCACAGAAACCACGAGAGCACGAGTTTTGGTCAAAAATACGTTAAAACTACCAGAAGTGCACGCCAGCGCAAAAAAATGGCCGTAATTACATTTAAACGATGCAAATAGCAACCGCGTAAACCGTGAAAGCTGGGTCCCAATTCCGTTTATCCTAAATGGATAGATATGCTAGATGGGTATTTACGCAGCCATATATTCAGTAGATAGAGTATTCTGAACCAATTCTAAAAACGGTATGTTTTCTCGTTTAAGAAACTAAAAATAAAGAAACACGCGCACGCTGGTGGGCAGACTGAATTGCCCCGCCTCTGTGTTCCAACCTCACTGTTTCTACTCTAAACAACTGCAGACTCAGGAAGTTGCAGAAATAGTTCAGAACGTCTCCCGCTCTCCACTCAGCCTCTCCTGACATCTCCAACTAAAATGGTGAGCTGTTTGGGAAGGGCTGAATTCTCAATTTTTAAGAATGTTTTATTTTTTTGAGACAGAGTCTCTATTGTTCGGGCTTCAGTGCAGTGGCGCAATCACGGCTCACTGCAGCCTCGACCTCCTGGGCTCAGGTGATCCTCCTGCCTCAGCCTCCCAAGTAGCTGGGACCACAGGCGCCCACCATCATGCCTGGCTGCCTGGCTTTCTCTCTCTTTCTCTTTTCTTGACAGAGTCTCACACTCTGTTGCCAGGCTGGGATGCAGTGGCACAATCTGGGCTCACTGCAATCTCTGCCTCCTGGGTTCAAGCGATTCCCTTGCCTTAGCTTCCCGAGGAGCTAGGACTACAGGCACGTGCCACCACACCCAACTAATGTTTTTTGTATTTTAGTAGAGGCGCGGTTTCACCATGTTGGCCAGGATGGTTTCAATCTCCTGACCTCATGATCCGCCCGACCCGGCCTCCCAGAGTGCTGGGATTACAGGCAGGAGCCACCGCACGTGGCTTTTCTCTTTTTTGGAGACATGGTCTCCCTCTGTTGCCCAGGTTGGAGTGCAGTGGCACGATCTCAGCTCACTGCAACTTCCACTTCCCGGGTTCAAGCAATTCTCCAGCCTCAGCCTCCCGAGTAGCTGGGATTATAGGCACGCACCAGTCTGCACAGCTAATTTTTGTATTTTTAGTAAAGACAGGGTTTCACCATGTTGGCCCAGGCTGGTCTCAAACTTCTGACCTCATGATCCGCCTGCCTCGGCCTCCCAAAGTGCTGGGACTACCGGGGTGAGCCACCATGCCCGGCCCTGGCTAATTTTTTGCATTGTTTCTAGAGACAGGGTTTCGCCATGTTATTGTGTCTGAAATTCGTGGGTTCTTGGTCTCACTGACTTCAAGAATGAAGCTGCGGACCCTCGCGGTGAGTGTTACATTTCTTAAAGATGGTGTGTCCGGAGTTTGTTCTTTCTGATGTTCAGATGTGTCCGGAATTTCTTCCTTCTGGTGGGTTCATGGTCTTGCTTGCTTCAGGAGTGACGCTGCACACCTTCCCAGTGAGTGCTGCAGCTCTTAAGGCAGTGTGTCTGGAGTTGTTCATTCCTCCCGGTGGGTTTGTGGTTTTGCTGGCCTCAAGAGTGAAACTGCAGACCTTCGCAGTGAGTGTTACAGCTCATAAAATCACCGCACACCCAACGAGTGAGCAGCAGCAACATTTCTTGCAAAGAATTAAAGAACAAAACTTCTACAGTGTGAAAGCGTCCCCAACCCGGTTGCCGCTGCTGACTCCAGCAGCCAGCTTTTATTCCCTTATCTTGCCCCACCCACATCCTGTTGATTGGCCCATTTTACAGAGTGCTGATTGGTCCATTTTACAGAGAGCTGATTGGTCTGTTTTGACAGGGTGCTGATTGGTGCGTTCACAATCCCTGAGCTAGACACAGGGTGCTGATTGGTGCATTTACAAATCTTTAGCTAGACACAAAAGTTCTCCAAGTCCCCACTAGATTAGCTAGACACAGAACACTGATTGGTGCGATTGGTGCATTTACAAACCTTGAGCTAGACACAGGGTGCTCATTGGTGCATTTACAAACCTTTAGCTAGACTTAAAATTTCTCCAAGTCTCCACTAGATTAGCTAGACACAGAGCACTGGTTAATGTGTTTATAAACCTTGAGCTAGACACAGAGTGCTTATTGGTGCATTTACAATCCTCTAGCTAGACATAAAAGTTCTCCTAGTCCCCACTAGATTAGCTAGACACAGAGTGCTGATTGGTGCATTCACTAAACCTGAGCTAGACACAGAGTGCTGATTGGTGCATAGACAATCCTCCTAGACATAAAAGTTCTCCAAGTTCCCACTCCACTCAGGAGCCCAGCTGGCTTTGCCTGGCCCTGGCTAATTTTTTGCATTTTTTGTAGAGACAGGGTTTCGCCATGTTACCAGGCCGAACTGGAACTCCTGGGCTCAAGCAATCCTCCCATCTCAGCTTCCCAGAGTGCTGGGATTACAGGTGTGAGCCACTACGCCAGGCATCATGTCCTTTTTTCTTTTTCTTTTTTATTTTTTATCAGGGTGTCGCTCTGTCTCCCAAGCTGGAGTGCAGTGGTGTGATCATAGCTCACTGCAGGCTCAAACTCCTGGGCTCAAGCAATCCTCCCACCTCAGTCTCCCGAGTAGCAGAGACTACAGGCATGCACAACCACTCATTTTTACTTAAAACATTTTAAAATTTTAGTTTTAAATGTTTCTTGTTTTTATTATTTAATTTTTGTAGAGATGGGGTCTCGCTATGTTGCCTAGGTTGGTCTCGAACTCCTGGGCTCAAGCGATCCTCCTGCCTCAGCCTCCCAGAGTGCTGGAATTACAGGCGGGAGCCCCCACACCTGGCCTTAAGTGCTTCTTGAAAGACTTCCTGGTGGGGCGTGGTGGCTCATGTCTGTAATCCCAGGACTTTCGGAGGCCAAGGCAGGTGGAGCACTTGAGGTCAGGAGTTCGAGACCATCCTGGCCAACATGGCAAAACCCCATCTCTACTAAAAATACAAAAATTAGCTGGGTGTAGTGGCACACACCTGTAATCTCAGCTACCCGGGAGGCTGAGGCAGGAGAATCGCTTGAACCTGGGTGGTGGAGGTTGTGATGAGCCGAGATCGTGCCATTGCACTCTGTCGCGCCTGGGACACAGTGAGACTCCATCTCAAAAAAAAAAAAAAAAAAAGGACTTCCTTTCAGGGGGGTCCTGATGGGAATTACATTTATCTGTTGTTCCCAAAATGTATTTGTTACAATGCAGATGAGAAACTCTGCCCGCCCCCGCCTCTCACTAGTGTGACAGACACACACACACATGCATGCACACATAGATACACACGCAGACACACATGCACACACAAACGCATGCAAATGAACACGTGTGCACCACGCACACACTCATGCACACACAAATACAGGAGGAACCCAAATTGTATTGCACTTGGTACCTACAGCCACTAGAGGGCCTCAGTCAAACATGTCTGGCTCTGGGAGTTTCCAGAAGTTCCACAAATATTTTAAAAAAAAAAAAAATTAGGATTCTCATAGGATCGCGAACTTACTATTTTGCCACACAAGAGCATTTCTCCCCAAATTGCTGTTTAT
The DNA here is from genome assembly GCF_028885655.2 of Pongo abelii. Classification (NCBI taxonomy): domain Eukaryota; kingdom Metazoa; phylum Chordata; class Mammalia; order Primates; family Hominidae; genus Pongo; species Pongo abelii. Next base: position 2,164,941 of record NC_072005.2, on the reverse strand, counting down.
TATCATTTAAATGTTAAAATTAACTTTTTTTTTTTTTTGAGATGGAATCACTCTGTCGCCCAGGCTGGACTATCAGGGCATGATCTCGGCTCACCGCAACCTCTCTCTCCTCCTGGGCTCAAGCAATTCTCCTGCCTCAGCCTCCCAAGTAGCTGGGATAGCAGGCGTGCACCACCATGCTCAGCTATTTTCTTTTTTTCTTTCTTTTTTGTATTTTCAGTAGAGACGGGGTTTCACCATGTTGGTCAGTGTGGTCTCGAACTCCTGACCTCATGATCCGCTCACTTCAGCCTCCCAAAATGTTGAGATTACAGGTGTGAGCCACTGCACCCGGGCTTATTTTTTATTTATTATTATTTTTTTATTTTTTGAGATAGAGTCTCACTCTGTCACCCAGGCTGGAGTGCAGTGGTGTGATCTCAGCTCACTGCAACCTCTGCCTCCCAGGTTCAAGCGATTCTCCTGCCTTAGCCTCCTGAGTAGCTGGGACTACAGGCGCCACCACGCCTGGGTAATTTTTTGTATTTTCTGCAGAGGCAGGGCTTTATCATGTTGCCCAGGCTGTTCTCAAACTCCTGGGCTCCGATGGTCCTCCCGCCTCAGCCTCCCAAAGTGCTGGGATTACAGGCGGGAGCCACCACGCCCAATCTAATTGCTCGGTTTTATAAAAATACTTTTGGGGCCGGGGGCGGTGGCTCAAGCCTGTAATCCCAGCACTTTGGGAGGCCAAGGCAGGCGGATCACGAGGTCAGGAGATCGAGACCATCCTGGCTAACACGATGAAACCCCGTCTCTACTAAAAATACAAAAAATCAGCCGGGGGTGGTGGCAGGCGTGGTGCACACAGCTACTCAGGGAGGCTGAGGCAGGAGAATGGTGTGAACCCAGGAGGGGGAGCTTGCAGTGAGCCGGGATCACGCCACTGCACTCCAGCCTGGGCGACAGAGCCAGACTCCGTCTCAAAAAAAAAAAAAAACAAAAAAAAAAACTTTTGGGTATTTTGCTGATTTGCCAAAATTTAAAACAAGGTCATTTCCCTGTCTCTGTTTCTCTGTCACCCCAGCTGTGAAAACTTCCTTCGGGAGCTTCTTTAGTCAGGAAAACTGACACACGCAGGAACTCATCTGCTCCACTCCCCGCCCCCCTGCCTGACCTAGGGCAGCCTTCATTTCCACGCCTAGACACTGCCCTTTGATTCTTTTTTTTTTTTTTGAGACGGAATCTGGCTCTGTCGTCCAGGCTGGAGTGCAGTGTCGTGATCTCGGCTCACTGCAATCTCCGCCTCCCGGGTTCACGCCATTCTCCTGCCTCAGCCTCCCGAGTAGCTGGGACTACAGGCACCCGCCATCGTGCCCGGCTAATTTTTTTGTATTTTTTAGTAGAGATGGGGTTTCACCGTGGTCTCGATCTCCTGACCTCGTGATCCGCCCGCCTTGGCCTCCTAAAGTGCTGTGATTACAAGTGTGAGCTACCGTGCCCAGCCGACACTGCCCTTTGATTCTAAGATGGCCAAGGAGACACCATCAAGTCACTTCCCGGTGACTTTGCACACGTCCCTTGTTTTGTGAACCCAGCCAATCCCATAGCCACTTACCCAAAAGGACTCCCAGGGTGAGGACGACAAGGCTGGCGGCCACCACGCCAATGGTAGCCGCTCGACAGCACGCGGCATCTGGAGCGGGGACTTCCTTGGTTGTCCTGGGCACGAGGTGTACATCAGCTACAGTGGGCTCCATGGCTCAGAGACATGCAGACAGCAAGCTGGATGCCACACACCAAGACAGAAACATGGGGTCAGAGGCTGAAAGTGCTTCTCTTCCCATAAGCAAGGGTTGCAACTATGCCCTTAAAAATGGCTGGGCGTGGTGGCTCACACCTGTAATCCCAGCACTTTGGGAGGCTGAGGCGGGCAGATCATTTGAGGTCAGGAGTTCCAGGTCAGCCCGGCCAACATGGTGAAACCCCATCTCTACTAAAAATACAAAATTAGCCAGGCATGTTGGTGCACACCTGTAATCCAGCTACTCGGGAGGTTAAGGCAGGAGAATCGCTTGAACCCGGGGGGCAGAGGCTGCAGTGAACCGAGATCACGCTACTGCACTCCAGCCTAGGTGACAGAGCGAGACTCCAAAAAAAAAAACACCGGACGCGATGGCTCATGCCTGTAATCCCAGCACTTTGGGAGGCCAAGGTGGGTGAATCACTTGAGGTCAAGAATTTGAGACCAGCCTGGCCAACATGGTGAAACCCTGTCTCTACTAAAAATACAAAAAATTAGTCAGGCGTTGTGGCGGGTGCCTGTAATCCCAGCTACTCAGGAGGCTGAGGCAAGAGAATCACTTGAACCCGGGAGGCGGAGGTTGCAGGGAGCTGAGATTATGCCACTGCACTCCACAGCCTGGCAACAGAGCGAGATGCCGTCTCAAAAAAAAAAAAAAAAGGTGGAACGTGACTGCTGGCTGGGCCGCTGCGTGAGGGTGAGGGACTCCCATGGGTCGCTGTGGTCCATTGCTAGAAAGAGTAAGTCTGAGGTTCCCACAGCTGCTGTAACAAAGGACCCCACGCTTGGGGGCTTAGAGGAACACTGAGTTATTGGCCAGGTGTGGTGGCTCACACCTGTAATCCCAGCATTTTGGGAGGCTGAGGCGGGAGGATTGCTCGAGCCCAGGAGTTTGAGACCAGCCTGGGCAATATAGTGAGACCCCCATCTCCACAAAAAATAAACAAAAATTAGCCAGATGTGGTGGCTCATGCCTGTAATCCTAGCCACTCAGGAGGCTGAGGCAGGAGGATCGCTTGAGCCCAGGAGACAGAGGCTGCATTGAGCTGTGATTGCACCACTGTACTCCAGCCTGGGTGACAGAACCAGACCCTGTCTCAAAAAATTTAAAAATGGAATACTAATTTATTATCTCACAGTTCTGAAAGTCAGAAGTCTGAGATCCATCTTGCAGGGCTCACCATCGAGCTGTGGGCGGGCCTGGGTCCTTCTGGGGGCTCCAGGGCAGAATCCGTTTCCCACCTTTACCAGCGTCTCAAGCCTCAGGGCCCCTTCTTTCCCCTTCACAGACACAGTGCAGCCTCTTCTGGTCTCTCTCTGACTCTCACCCTCCCGCCTCCTTTTTTTATTTTTATTTTTTGAGACAGGGTCTTTCTCTGTTGCCCAGGCTGGAGTGCAGTGGTGTGATCACAGCTCACTGCAGCCTCCAACTCCTGGGCTCAAGTGATTCTCCCACCTCCGCCTCCTAGTAGCTGGGGCCACATGTGTGTGCCACTATGCCTGGCTAATTTATTTTTTTGTAGAGAGGGAGTCTTCCTATGTTGCCCGAGCTGGTCTCGAACTCCTGACCTCACACGATCCTCCCACCTGGGCCTCCCAAAGTGCTGGGATTACAGGCGTGAGCCACCGCGCCCAGCCTGAGTGCCATCTTTCGAAGGGAGGTGCATCAAAGAATTTGTGACCACAGACTCTTTTTCTGTCACACACATCAACAACTCCTGTTGGCTAGAGTTCAAAACAGATTCCTAATCTAGTCATTCCTCACTATCTGTGCAGCTATGGCTCTGGACAGGCCACCAGCATCCCGTCTGAAGCGACTGGCCTCTTTCCTCCCTCCCTTGCTCCTCTGTGAGCTGGTCACAGCCGTTAAAGGTGCCTTTGAAGTGTTCATCGGATTACATCCTCCCCGGCAACACACACACTAAAATCCCTCCAGCAGCCTAAAACCCAAAGTTCTCCTGACCTTGACACCTCACCCCTGATTTTTTTTTTTTTTTTTTTAAAGAGAGAGAGAGTCTCTCTGTTGCCCATACTGGAGTGCTGTGGTGCGATCTCGGCTCACTGCAACTTCAAATTTCCGGGCTTAAGTGATCCTCCCACCTCAGCCTCCCATAGCTGGGACCACAGGTGTGCGTCACCACGCCATGCTCATTTTCCTTTCTCCCTTCCCTTTCTCCCTTTCTTCCTTCCTCCCTTCCCTTTGTCCCTTCCCTTCCCTTCCTTTCCTTTCTTTTCTATTGAGATGGAGTCTCGCTCTTGTTGCCCTGGCTGCAGTGCAGTGGTGTGATCTCGGCTCACTGCAACCTCTGCCTGCCGGGTTCAAGTGATTCTCCTGCCTCAGCCTCCCCAATAGCTGGGATTACAGGCGCCCAGCACCACACCTGGCTAATTTTTATATTTTTAGTAGAGAGGGGGTTTCGCCATGTTGGCCAGGCTGGTCTCGAACTCCTGACCTCAGGTGATCCACCCACCTTGGCCTCCCAAAGTGCTGGGATTACAGGCAAGAGCCCTGCCTCACTTTTCTATTTTTTTGTAGAGAGGGGATCTTGTTATGTTGCCCAGGCTGGTTTTGAACTCCTGACCTCAAGTGATCCACCCGCCTTGGCCTCCCAAAGTGCTGGGATTACAGGCATGAGCCACTGCACCCGGCCTCATTTTTCTATTTTTTGTAGAGAGGGGATCTTGCTATGTTGCCCAGGCTGGTTTTGAACTCCTGGCTTCAGGCAACCTTCCCTCCTCAGCCTCCCAAAGTGCTGGGACCACAGGTGTGCTGTGCAGTGGCGTGATCTCACTACAACCTCCACCTCTCAGGTTCAAGTGATTCTCATGCCTCAGTCTCCCAAGTAGCTGGAACCACAGGCGCGTGCCATCACACCTGGCTAATTTTTGTATTTTTAGTAGAGACGGAGTTTCACCATATTGGCCAGGCTGGTCTCAAACTCCTGGCCTCAAGTGACCCACCTGCCTTGGCCTCCCACAGTGCTGGGATGACAGGCGTGAGCCACTGCGCTGGCAGTGGTAAATATTTTCATGCTCACAAGGCAGTCAGGACTGTGTCCCTTCACTCTCCCATTGTCACGCTAAAGCAGCCGACCACATGTAAAGAATTAGACACAACTATGTTCTCATCACACTTTATGGACACTAAAATTCAACTCCTGGCTGGGCGCAGTGGCTCACCCCTGTAATCCTATCTTTGTTTTTTTTTATTTTTGAGACGGAGTCTCGCTGTGTCGCCCAGGCTGGAGTGCAGTGGTGGGATCTCTGCTCACTGCAAGCTCTGCCTCCCGGGTTCACGCCATTCTCCTGCCTCAGCCTCCCAAGTAGCTGGGACTACAGGCGCCCGCCACCACGCCTGGCTAATTTTTTGTATTTTTAGTAAAGCCGGGTTTCACCATGTTAGCCAGGATGGTCTCAATCTCCTGATCTCGTGATCCGCCCGCCTCAGCCTCCCGAAGTGCTGGGATTACAGGCGTGAGCCACCACGCCCGGCCAATCCCATCTCCTTAGGAGGCCGCGGCAGGACAATCGCTTGAGTCCAGGAGTTTGAGACCAGCCTGGGCAACATAGCAAGACCCCCATGTCGACAGAGAATAAAAATTAAATTAGCTGGGCGTGGTGGAGCACGTACCTGTGATCCCAGCTACTCAGGAGGCTGAGGTGAGAGGACTGCTTGAGCCCAGGAGGTTGAGGCTGCAAGGACCTGTGATCACACCACTGCACTCCAGCCTGGGTGACAGAGCGACACCCAGTCTCTAGTAATAATAATAAAATGAAAAAATAATTCTGCAGAGCAGATCTGGCTCTGGCCCACAGGATGTTGTTTCCTGACCCCCTGGAATAGATACATAATCTTTTTTTATTTTTTAGAGACAAGGTCTTGCTCTGTCACCCAGGCTGGAGTTCAGTGGTGCTATCATGTCACCGCAGCCTCTACCTCCCAGGCTCAAACGATCCTCCTGCCTTAGATTCCAGAGTAGCTAGGACCACAGACATGCCACCACACCCGGTTAATTTGTTTATACTCTGTAGAGATTGGGGTCTCACTATGTTGTCCAGTCTGGCCTTGAACTCCTGGCCTCGAACTCCTGGCCTCAAGTGATCCTCCTGCCTCGGCCTCCAAATGTGAGCTGCTGTATCTGGCCACCTCTCTGGCTGTTTATAATCATTTGCCAATCCCTGTTCCAGGCGATCTCCCGCTGATGAGTCATCACTAAGGCTTTGAAATGTAAGAGGATGTACAAACATGAGTCCCAGAACATGGCCAGGTGGCAGCCGTGTGCAACGGCGACACCGCGACCTTCATCCGTGCTCCTGCCGCTTTCAGTCTCGTTGGAGCAGGGGATTCACCCACAGTTTCCGCAAGAAACTGCCTCTGTGTCGCATGGATCCCTAAGCAGAACTGGGCAGCTGTCGGCCCCTGAGGGATGTAACGGGACACCTGGGGCAGGCAGATTCCACCAGGAGCACTGGGATCCCACCTCCTGGGATTCAAGCCCTGTGTGAGCTCTGCCCCCTGTGTGAGCTCCGCCCCCTGTGAGCTCCGCCCCCTGTGACCCTTTCTCACCAATGGATGGGCCGAGGTAGCCACAGTGGCCTCAGGTGATCCGCCCGCCTCAGCCTCCCAAAGCGCTGGGATGATGGGATTACAGGTGTGGACCACAGCATCTGGCTTTTCTCTTTTTTTTTTGAGATGGAGTTTGGCTCTGTCACCCAGGCTGGAGTGCAGTGGCATGATCTCAACTCACTGCAACTTCTGCCTCCCGGGTTCAAGCAATTCTCCTGCCTCAGCTTCCCAAGTAGCTGGGATTACAGGTGCACGCCACCACATCCAGCTAATTTTTTTTTTTTTTTTTTTTGAGACGGAGTCTCACTCTGTCTCCCAGGCTGGAGTGCAGTGGTGCAATCTCAGCTCACCGCAAGCTCCACCTCCTGGGTTCACGCCATTCTCCTACCTCAGCCTCCCAAGTAGCTGGGACTACAGGTGCCCGCCACCACGCCCAGCTAATTTTTTTGTATTTTTAGTAGAGATGGGGTTTCACTGTGTTAGCCAGGATGGTCTCGATCTCCTGACCTCGTGATCCACCTGCCTCAGCCTCCCAAAGTGTTGGGATTACAGGCGTGAGCCACCGTGCCCAGCCACACCCAGCTAATTTTTGTACTTTCAGTAGAGATGGGGTTTCGCCATGTTGGCCAGGCTGGTCTCGAATTCCTGCCCCCAGGTGATCTGCCTGCCTCGGCCTCCCAAAGTGCTGGGATTACAGGCGAGAGCCACCACACCTGGTTCTCTAGCTTACATTCTTTTACGCTCGTGAGACCCCAACAGACCTTAACCTCAAACTCTGCATGTTCTCAGCCTGCAGGGACGCCTTTCTCTGCAGAGGGGGTGAATCACCTCCACATTGTCTGCAAGGTGGATCTCATTGCCTCCCCTCCGCCTCAGCTCCCCTGGGATGCTGTGTCTGCTGCGTGGGTGGAGAATGATTCATGCCTGGCCTCCAACACACTTTTCCCCATTAGAAACCCACAGAAAAGGAAGCTGGGGGAACAATGCCATTCTGCTTCCCCGGGTGGGGTCCCCTGGACGTGCCCACGTGGCCGAGGGCTTCTCTGGAGGGAGTGGAGTTGCTCTGGATGCCTGTGGGGATGAAAACCAGGCCTGGGTGGGCAGATAAGATACAGAACACCGCGTGGAGCTTGAGTTTCAGACAATCAAACATCCTTTTGTAGCCTAAGTGTGTCCCTGGGATGGTTCACTCTATGCAATACCTTGGCTGGGCTTTGGTTGTTTGGTCAAACATTATTCTAGCTGTTGCTGTGAAGGTAATTTTTAGATACAATTAACATCTATTTATTTTTATTGTTTTGAGATGGGGGGTCTCACTCTGTCCCCCAGGCTGGAGAGCAGTGGTGTGATCATAGCTCACTGCAGCCTCAATCTCCTGGGCTCAAGAGATCCTCCCACCTCAGCCTCCAGACTAGCTGGAATATGGATGTGTACCACTATGCCAGCTAAGTTAAAAAATGTCTTTATAGAGTCAGGGTGCAGTGGTTCACGCCTGCAATCCCAGCACCTTGGGAGGCCGAGATGGGAGGATCACTGGAGCCCAGAGCTCAAGACCAGCCTGGGTCACGTAGGGAGACCCTGCCTCTAAGAAAATTTTAAAAATCGTAATTTTTTTTTTGTAGAGATGGGGTCTTGCTATGTTGCCTAGGCTGGTCTGGAACTACTGGCTTCAAGCCATCTTCCTGCCTCAGCCTCTCAAAGTGCTGGGAACCACTGCACCCACCCAGCCCAATTAACTTCTCCTTTTTTTTTTTTTTTTTTTTTTTGACGGAATCTAGCTCTTGTCACCCAGGCTGGAGTGCAGTGGTGCAGTCTCGGCTCACTGCAAACTGCCTCCCAGGTTCAAGCAATTCTCCTGCCTCAGCTTCCCAAGTAGCTGGGATTACAGGTGCCTGCCACCATGCCTGGCTAATTTTTGTATTTTTAGTAGAGACGGGGTCTTGCTATGTTGGCCAGGCTGGTGTGGAACTCCTGATCTCAGGTGATCCACCTGCCTCGGCCTCCCAAAGTGCTGAGATTACAGGCCTGAGTCACTGCGCCCAGCCCCATTAACATTTAAATCAGTAGATATTAAATAAAGCAGGTGACCCTCCATAATGTGGTGGGCCTCACCCAATCAGTTGAAGGCCTTAAAAGACTGAGGTTCCCCAAGAGGAAGGAAATCTGCCTCCAGATAGCCTTTGGGCTTGAGACTGCAGCATCAGCTCTTCCCTAGGTCTCTGGCCTGCCCTGCAGATTCCAGACCTGCAGCCCCTCAATGGTATGAGCCAAATCCTTAAAATAAATCTCAATCTGTGTGTGTACATGTGTGAGTCTGTGTGTGTGTGGGTGTGCATCTGTGTGTGGGTGTGCATCTGTGTGTGCGTGTGTGCATCTGTGTGCATGTGTACGTTTGTGTGTGCATGTGTGCATCTGTGTATGCGTGTGCGTCTGTGTGTGCATGTGTGCATTTGTGTGTGCATGTGTGCATCTGTGTGTCTGCATGTGTGGACGTGTGCGTTTGTGTGCATGTGTGCATCTGTATATGTGTGTGTGTCTGTGTGTGCATGTGTGCGTTTGTGTGTGCCTGTGTGCATCTGTGTATGTGTGCATGTGTGGGTCTGTTTGTGCATGTGTGCGTTTGTGTGTGCATGTGTGTGTGTGTGCATGTGCGTCTGTGTATCCACTCAATTGGTCCTGTTTCTCTGGAGAATTCTGTCTCTTAATCTGTATTTTAGTATAAGTATGTCTCTCTTGTTCAAAATTTAGGATATTCTCCTACTAAAAAAATGTTTTGGCCGGGCGCGGTGGCTCACACCTGTAATCTCAGCACTTTGGGAGGCCAAGGCGGGTGGATCCCCTGATGTCAGGAGTTTGAGACCAGCCTGGCCAACAAGGCGAAACCCCATCTCTACCAAAAATCAAAAAATTAGCCGGGCATGGTGGCGCATGGTTTCTTGGGAGGATGAGGCAGGAAAATCACTTGAACCCCAGAGGCAGAGGTTGCAGTGAGCGCTCCAGCCTGGGCGACACAGAGTGAGACCCTGTTTTAAACAAAAGAAACATTTTGGTTGTTAATCTGAAATTCTGGCTGGGCACTGTGGCTCATGCCTGTTATCCCAACAGTCTGGGAGGCTGAAGCAAGTGGATCACCTGAGGTCAGGAGTTCGAGACCAGCCTGACAACATAGTGAAACCCCGTCTCTACTAAAAATACAAAATTAGCTGGGTGTGGTGGCACACGCCTGTAATCCCAGCTACTCAGGAGCCTGAGACAGGTCAATCTCTTGAACCCAGGAGGTGGAGGTTGCAGTGAACTGAGATTGCACCACCGCACTCAAGCCTGGGCGACAGAGCAAGACTCTGTCTCAAAATGAATGAATGAATGAATGAATGAATGAATGAATACATATCTGAAATTCTAATGTCTCCGAGTGTGCTCAATGTTTTATTGTTGAGTCTGGCAACCCTATGCTGGGGCCCAGCCAGAATGTTCCCTCCTCAGGGGAACGTGTCCCTCTGGGAACGGCCACTCCATGCCTGGCCGCTACCATCCAGAGCCAATGAAAAAGGAGAGATGTACCGGGGTGGCGGGGAGTGAGGCAGGGGTGGCGGGGAGTGAGGCAGAGGTGGCGTGGAGCCAGGCAGGGGCGGTGGGGAGGCAGGGGCAGTGGGGAGTGAAGCCGCACCACACTTTCCCATTTACTCTTACACTTGAGTTGAACTGCCTTCAGAGGAGCCAGAGAATCTCCAAGAATCACTTAATGGATGGTTTAGAAACAAAAGACACCAAGATTCACTTCTATGATTAGAGCTGGAAAGGCACATTTAGAGTATGAGCTCACTCCCCAACACACACATACACACACACACACAGTGTTCATTCAACCCCAGCTACCTCTGCTGACCCTGCCCCACGGGTTTTCTAAGGATTCCTGTGTTCTCTAAATGGTCTTGTCATCACCATCATTGGTTCACAGAAAGGACTCCACGGCTATTTAGCATCAAACATAGAAGCGCCATTCATTTCACTCTCTCCATCCAGCCAGCCTTTACGATGGGCCAGGCCTGGCTGCATTGAACCCTGAATGAGACAGATATGATTCTCTGAGCTCAGAGAGCTTTAATCCGAGTGGAAGAGGCCCAGATTCATTAACAAGATGCTACAAGAATGGCTCAAAACTAGAAGCACAACCAGGAACTTTGAATCTGTGTACAGGGGTCTTTGATTTAGACATGCAGTCAGGGGAGGGTTTTCTGAGAGAGTGATGAGTTATTCAAGTTAGGAAGGATAAATAGGAATTGAGTAAGCATCCAGTGGAAGGAACAGATCCTACATGGCAGGGATAAAGTATCTAGAATCCCTGTGGCAGGAGCAAGGAAGTCAAGACTAATGTAGAGAAAGTGTATTAGTCAGCTATTGCTGTGTAACAAATCAGCACAAACTTAGCAGCTTCAAACAACATGCACTTGTTATCTCCTCATTTCCTGGGGTCAGGATTCTGACAGGGTTTAGCTGGGCCTTCTGCTCAGCGTCTCATGAGGCTGCAATCCAGGTGTTAGCTGGGCTGCATTCTCATCTGAGGCTCGACTGGGGAAGAATCCATTGTCTTTTTTTTTTTTTTGATGGAGTCTTGCTCTGTTGCCCAGGCTGGAGTGCAGTGGCACGACTTTGGCTCACTGCAACCTCTGCCTCTCAGGTTCAAGCAATTCTGCTGCCTCAGCTTCCCCAGTAGCTGGGATTACAGGTGCATGTCACCATGCCTGGCTAATTTTTTTTTTTTTATTTTTAGTAGAGACGGCATTTTGCCATGTTGGCCAGGCTGGTCTTGAACTCCAGACCTCAAACGATCCGCCCACCTCGGCCTCCCAAAGTCCTGGGATTACAGGCATAAGCCAACGTACCTGGCTTTTTTGTTTGTTTGTTTTTTAAGACAGGGTTTCACTCTGTGGTCCAGGCTAGAGTGCAGTGGCACAATTGTAGCTCATTGCAGCCTCAAATTCTTGGGCTCAAATGAACCTCTTGCCTCAGTCTCATGACTCTCTGCATGATTCTCCCACTAAGTGGGAGCTGAGAGCATAAACAGTCATACAACTACACCAGCAAAGTCCAAAATGGCAGCCACTGGCCCCTTGTGGCTATTAAAACTAAAGTTAATTACAACCAGCCAGGTGCAGTGGCTCATGCCTGTAATCCCAGCACCATGGGAGGCTGAGGCACTATGGGAGGCTGAGCACTATGGGAGTTTGAGACCAGCTTGGGCAACATAATAAGACCCCATCTCTATAAAAAATAGAAAAAGTAGCTGGGCGTGGTAGCATGCACCTGTAGTCCCAGCTACTCAGGAGGCTGAGGACTGGTGAGCCAAGGAGGTCGAGACTGCAGGGAGGTGTGATTGTGTCACTGCATTTGAGATGGGCAAGAGAAAAGAAAGAGAGAGAGAAAAGAGAATGAGAGAGAGAGAGAAAAAGAGAGAGAGAAAGAGAGAGAGGAAGGGAGAGAGGAAGGAAGAAAGAGAAAGAAAGAAAGAAAGAAAGAAAGAAAGAAAGAAAGAAAGAAAGAAAGAAAGAAAGAAAGAAAGAAAGAAAGAAAGAAAGAAAGAAAGAAAGAAAGAAAGAAAGAAAGAAAGAGAAAGAAAGAAAGAAAGAAAAAGAAAGTTAGTTTAGGGAACGTCAGGGCCTAGTGTGGGGTGGGGTGTAGGAGAACTGCGAGAGGTGAGGTAGGAAGGCCCAACAGCCCCATCTGGAATGCTGCTGTGCACCACACTCAGAAGCTCAGGCTTTGTCTTAGGACACACATTGCTGGAGAGCTGTTCCACATCAAGCATATTTAGAAAGTTTTGCCACCTACATTCTTGACTTCTCCCTCCAGGTATCTGATAGGGTTTGGCTGTGTTCCCACCCAAATCTCATCTTCAATTGTAGTTTCCATAATCCCCACATGTCATGGGAGGGACTAGGTGGAGATAATTAAATCACGTGGATGCTTTCCCCCATGCTGTTCTCATAATAGTGAGTTCTCACACGATCTGATGGTTTTATAAGGGGCTTCCCCTTTGCTGGGCTTTCATTCTTCTCCTTCCTGCCTCCATGTGAAGAAGGACGTGTTTGCTTCTCCTTCTGCCATGATTGTAAGTTTCCTGAGGCCTCCCCAGCCGTGCTGAACTGTGAGTCAATTAAAACTCTTTTTCCTTTATAAATTACCCAGTGTCAGGTAGGTTTTTAGATGGAGTCTCGCTCTGTCACCCAGGCTGGAGTGCAGTGGCACAATCTCAGCTCACTGCAACCTCTGCCTCCCGGGTTCAAGCAACTCTTCTGTGTCAGCCTCCCAAGTAGCTGGGTCTACAGGCGTGTGCCACCACGCCCAGCTAATTTTTGTATTTTTAGTAGAGACAGGGTTTCACCATATTGGCCAGGCTGGTCTCGAACTCCTGGACTCGTGATCCACTTGCCTCGGCCTCCCAAAGTGCTGGGATTACAGGCGTGAGCCACTGCACCCAGCCTTGAGTGTGCTTTCATTAGCAGCATGAGAACAGACTGACACAGTGTCCCATCAACACTTACAGGGACCAATGGTCCTAGTTTGCCCAGGACTGTCCCTGTTCAGCACTGAAAGTCTCATGTCTCAGGAAACCACTCAATTCCAATCAAACCAGGACAGTTGTCACCCTATAAGTAATGCCTAAACACAGTTGTCTAAATCTATTTTTGTCCTGCTGTAAAGAAATACCCAAGACTGGGTGATTTATAAGGAAAAGGGGGTCAGGTGTGGCAGCTCACGCCTGTCATTCCAACACTTTGGGAAACAAGGCAAGAGAATCATTTGAGGCCAGGAGTTTGAGACCAGCCTGGGCAACATAGTGAGACCCCATCTCTACAAAATGTAAAATTTAGTAGTCTCAGCTACTCAGGAGGCTGAGGCAGTAGGGTTAATCACTCGAGCCCAGGCAATCGAAGCTGCAATGAGCTATGACTGTGCCAGCCTGGGTGGCAGAGGGAGATCCTGTCTTTGCAAAAAACTTGTAAAAATTAGCCAGGCATAGTGGCACATATCTGTAGTCCCAGCCACTTGGGAGGCTGAGGCAGGAGGATCACTTGAGCCTGGGAGGTCGAGGCTGCAGTGAGCTATGATCACACCACTGCACTCCAGCCTGGGTGACAGAGTGAGACATTGTCTCAGAAAAAAAAAAGAGAGACAGAGAAAGAGAAGGAAGGAAGGAAAGAAGAAAGGAAGGGAGGGAGGGGGAGGGGAGAGGAGGGGAGGGGAGAGGGGAAGAGGGAGGGGAGGGGAGGGGAGAGGGGGGAGGGGAGAGGGGAGAGGAGAGGGGAGAGGGGAGAGGAGAGGGGAGAGGGGAGGGGAGAGGGGAGAGGGGAGGGGAGAGGGGAGAGGGGAGGGGAGAGGGGAGAGGGGAGGGGAGAGGGGAGAGGGGAGGGGAGACGGGAGAGGGGAGGGGAGAGGGGAGAGCGGAGAGGGGAAGGGGAGAGGGGAGGGGAGGGGAGAGGGGAGAGGGGAGGGGAGAGGGGAGGGGAGAGGGGAGGGGAGAGGGGAGAGGGGAGGGGAGAGGGGAGAGGGGAGGGGAGAGGGGAGGGGAGAGGGGAGGGGAGAGGGGAGAGGGGAGGGGAGGGGAGAGGGGAGAGGGGAGGGGGGAGGGGAGAGGGGAGAGGGAGAGCGGAGGGGGAGGGGAGAGGGGAGGGGGGGGAGAGGGGAGGGGAGAGGGGAGGGGAGAGGGGAGGGGAGAGAGGAGAGGGGAGAGGGGAGGGGAGGGGAGAGGGGAGAGGGGAGGGGAGGGGAGAGGGGAGAGGGGAGGGGAGGGGAGAGGGGAGACGGGAGGGGAGGGGAGAGGGGAGGGGAGAGGGGAGAGGGAGAGGGGAGAGGGAAGGGAGAGGAGAAGGGGAGAGGAGGGGAGGGGAAGGGGAGGGGGAGGGGAAGGGGAGGGGGGAGGGGGAGAGGGAGAGGGAGAGGGGAGGGGAGGGAGAGGAGAGGGAGAGGGGAGGGGAGGGAGAGGGGAGGGGAGGGGGAGGGATAGAGGGGGGAGAGAGGGGAGAGGGGAGGGGGAGGGGGAGGGGGAGGGGAGAGGGGAGGGAGAGGGGAGGGGAGAGGGGAGGGAGAGGGGAGGGGAGAGGGGAGGGAGAGGGAGAGGGGAGGGGAGAGGGGAGAGGGGAGGGGAGAGGGAGAGGGGAGAGGGAGAGGGGAGGGGGAGAGGGAGAGGGAGAGGGAGAGGGAGGGGGGGGAGAGGGAGGGGGGAGGGGGAGGGGAGGGGAGAGGGGAGAGGGGAGAGGGGAGAGGGGAGGGGAGAGGGGAGGGGAGAGGGGGAGGGGGGAGGGGAGAGGGAGAAAGGGAGGGGGGGAGGGGAGAGGGAGAGGGGAGAGGGGGAGTGGGAGAGGGGGAGGGGGAGTGGGAGAGGGAGGGGGAGTGGGAGAGGGGGGAGGGAGAGGGGAGAGGGGAGAGGGGAGAGGGGGAGAGGGGAGAGGGGGAGAGGGGAGAGGGGAGAGGGGGAGAGGGGGAGAGGGGAGAGGGGGAGGGGAGGGGGACAGGGGAGAGGGGAGAGGGGAGAGGGGGAGAGGGGAGAGGTAAAGGGGGAGAGGGAGAGGGGAGAGGGAGGGGGGAGAGGGAGGGGGGAGAGGGAGGGGAGAGGGGAGAGGGAGAGGGAGGGGAGAGGAAGAGGGGAGAGGGGAGGGAGAGGGAGAGGGGAGAGGGGAGGGAGAGGGAGAGGGGAGGGGGAGGGGAGAGGGAGAGGGGAGAGGGGAGGGAGAGGGAGAGGGGAGGGGGAGGGAGAGGGAGAGGGGAGAGGGAGGGGAGAGGGGAGGGGAGGGGAGAAGGGAAAGGGAGGGGGAGAGGGGAAAGGGAGGGGGGAGAGGGGAAAGGGAGAGGGGGAGAGGGGAAAGGGAGAGGGGAAAGGGAGGGGAGAGGGGAGGGGAGAGGGGAGGGGGAGGGGGGGAGAGGGGGAGTGGGAGAGGGGAGGGGAGAGGGGAGGGGAGAGGGGGAGGGGGAGGGGGAGAGGGGAGGGGAGAGGGGAGGGGAGGGGGAGGAGGGGAGGGGAGGGGAGGGGAGGAGGGGAGGGGAGGGGAGGAGGGGAGAGGGAGGGGAGAGAGGGGAGGGGAGAGGAGGGGAGAGGGGAGGGGAGGGGGGGGAAGGGAGGGGAGGGTGGAGGGGAGGGGGAGGGTGGACGGGAGGGGAGGGGAGGGTGGAGGGGAGGGGGGGAGGGGAGAGGAGGGGGAGAGGGGAGGGGAGAGGAGGGGAGAGGGGAGGGGAGGGGGGAAGGGAGGGGAGGGGGTGGAGGGGAGGGGAGGGTGGACGGGAGGGGAGGGGAGGGTGGAGGGGAGGAGGGGAGGGGAGGGGAGGGGAGGGGAGGGGAGGGGAGGAGGGGAGGGGAGGGGAGGGGAGGGGGAGGGGAGGGGAGGGGAGGGGAGGGGAGGGAGGGGAGGGGAGGGGAGGAGGGGAGGGGAGGGGAGGGGAGGGGAGGGGAGGGGAGGAGGGGGGAGGGGAGGGGGATGGGAGGAGGGGAGGGGAGGGGGAGGGGAGGAGGAGCGAAAGGAAGAGCAGGTGTGATGGCTCATGTCTGTAATACCAGCACTTTGGGAGGCTGAGGCAGAAGGACTGCTTGAGCCCAGGATGTTGAGACCAGCCTGGGCAACACAGTGAGACCCCATCTCAAACACATACATACATACATACATACATACACATATACATACATGCAGTAAAAAAGAAAGTACGTACGAGGAACTGACATATGCAGGACTGAAATGTGAGCCGTGAGAGCCGGTTGGCCAGTAACAATAGAGCCAAGAGCCCCAGGGACAGCAATTGTGGGACACACCTGAACTGTCTCCAAGCAGAAATGACCAGCATGCAGATAGCCAGGAGTGGGGAACTGTGAACAGAAAGGGACTCAGGAGAAGCCAGCGTGAGGGGGCTGCCCACCCGCGGCCACACCAGCTTCTCGGGTTCTGGGCACACTGGGCCAGACACGCACTGGTGTGCCTCTGCCCCGGTGCGACCCCGCCTGGCCCTCCTTGGAGGCCAGAGAAATTGCATCCTGGCAGCTGGCAGGCCTGGTGGAGAGCAGGCAGAAATCAGGCAGCGGAATCTTCCTTTGAACCAAGCAAAGCTCAGAAAGAGCCTTGACTCCTCGGTCCAGAGAATCTGACAGTGTCTCTGGGTACGTTCCTAGAAATGCATTTTGGGGCTGGGCGCAGCGACTCATGCCTGTAATCCCAGCACTTTGGGAGGCCAAGGAGAGCGGATCATTTGAGGTCAGTTTGAGATCAGCCTGGCCAACATGGTGAAACCCCATCTCTACTAAAAATACAAAAATTAGCCGGGCGTGGGGGCGCTTGCCTGTAATCCTGGCTACTAGAGAGGCTGAGGCAGGAGAATCGCTTGAACCTGGGAGGCGGAGGTTGCAGTGAGCCAAGGTCGTGCCACTGCACTTCAGCCTGGGCAACAGAACAAGACTCTGTCTCAAAAAGAAAAAAAAGAAATGACATCTCAGGTGGGGCCTGTGGTCACAGAATAATGACTCTGACATCCAGGTCCTAATCCCCAGAATCTGTAAATATGGTGCCTTCCACGGCCAAAGCGACTCTGCGGGTGGGACTGAGTGAAGGACATGGAGATAGGAGATAATCCTGATGATCTGGGGGGCCTCATACCCCCACAGTGTCCTCATGAGAGGAGGTGGGAGGGTGAGGGTCAGACAGAGACTGGAAGAGGCTGTGCTGTGCTGTGGCTGTGAAGGGAGAGAAAGGGGCCCCGAGCAAGGGATATGGGTGCCTCCAGACGCTGGGAAAGGCGGGAACAGATTCTCGCCTGGAGCCCCCAGGAGGGACCAGCCCTGCGCACACCTTGACTTTGGCCCGGGGAGGCCCGTCTTGTTCCAGCAGCACCAGGAAGGCAACACAGGCTCCTTGGGGCAATGCTACTCGATGCTGACTTCGGAGAGAGCCCAGTGGTTTACTGGGCATCTGGCATCTTTACAGGAGGAGCACCCTGCAAATGGGAGCTGCCCAACTCATAATATCGAGATCCTCACTCATCCTGAGACTTCCAGGAGTCCCAGCAAGGCAATGAAATTCTCCAGGCCTCAGTTTCCCCAGGTTGTTGATCGGCTTTGTCTCTTCAGTTGTAATTTGCTAGGGTATGTGTGGTGACAATGTCATTTTTATCTGCCCAGCATCCCTTTCTTCAATGAAGGTCCACCTCATCCCTGCTGTCCTGGTGGGGTGGTCGATCACGGTGCTAGCCACCAGATCTGCCAATCACAGTGTTTACTCCCTCTCCCCATCAGTGATTGGTCCATACTGAACACAAGCCTGCCAATCACGGCTTCCACCTTTCCATCTCCACCCAGTGATTGGTCCACACTAGACCCTGGCCTGCCAATCACAGTGCCCACCCCCTCCATCCCCATCAGTGATTGGTCCACACTGGACCCTGGCCTGCCAATCACAGTTCCCACCCCTCCATCCCCATCAGTGATTGGTCCACACTAGGCTGTGGCCTGCCAATCAAAGTTCCCACCCCTCCATCCCCATCAGTGATTGGTCCACACTAGACCCTGGCCTGCCAATCACAGTGCCCACCCCCTCCATCCCCATCAGTGATTGGTCCACACTGGACCCTGGCCTGCCAATCACAGTTCCCACCCCTCCATCCCCATCAGTGATTGGTCCACACTAGGCCATGGCCTGCCAATCACAGTTCCCACCCCTCCATCCCCATCAGTGATTGGTCCACACTAGACCCTGACCTGGCAATCACAGGGCCCACCCCTCCATCCCCATCAGTGATGGACCCAAGAGGTTGCATATGACCTAAGCAGGCCACCAAGTTCTTTTGGATCCTTGAGTTTCAACTTTATAAAACTGTCACTTTTTAAGACCAAAGTCTATAGAACAAGATCAATTTCTTATGGTTCAACTAACAGAAGCAGGGACCGAGACGCCTTCTTCCCAGTGGGGCTCCTAAACTGCCACGTGTAGACATGGGGCCATTGGCCTCCCTCTTGGTGGCCAACAGAAGGAAAGGATGAGGTCGGTGTCGTGGAGGAAGAGACCAGAAGGGGATAGAGTTGGGGGCAGGACTCTCCACCAGGGAAGGACCTCAGCAGACACCAGAGTGAGTCAGGCACAGCCCGGCCCAGCGCCAGCTCCTCCACGGGACCTGTTTAGTCGTGGAGCCAAGTTCTGCGCCAGCTGGTGCCAGGATATGTAGTTTGTGAACAAACCGAAGCAGAGAACAGGAACTTCTACAAGGATGGTCCCTAAAGGAAACACTCTTCGCCTCCTTTGCTGCTGTCTAGAGAAGAACACAATACAATCAACACAACATCAGGCTTATCCACCGTATGCACTCGGCGCCCATCTCACCAAGGCCATAGACGCTCATGGGCAAGGGGCCAGAGCCGGCCAGTGGTCAGAGGAGAAACCTTCCTCCAAGAACTTCTTCCGAGCCTGGTTAGGGGCTCCCCAGAGACAACCAGAGCAACGCAGAGGCCTCAAACAGGGTCTCCGGGTTTTTGAGGGGTGTTTTTGTTTTCTTTTCTTTTTTTGAGACGGAGTCTCGCTCTGTCTCCAGGCTAGAGTGCAATGGTGCAATCTCGGCTCACTGCAACCTCCGCCTCCCAGGTTCAAGCAATCCTCTCGCCTCAGCCTCCCAAGTAGCTGGGACTACAGGCGCGCGCCACCACACCCAGCTAATTTTTGTATTTTTAGTAGAGACAGGGTTTCACCATATTGGTCAGGCTGGTCTCGAACTCCTGACCTCAGGTGATCCACCAGCCTCGGCCTCCCAAAGTGCAGGGATTACAGGCGTGAGCCACCGCATCCTACCTCTCTTATTAAAAAAAAAAAAAAAGATTGTTGAGAGAAATCAGCATGAAATTAATGGACAGGCAGGACTTTGAGCCTCTCCTTGTCACCGTGAATACAAGAAAAAGGAATCTTTGGTGCTGATGTAATAACTTGAGAAGCAGTGAAGCCGCGGAGGGGTCAGAGCTCCATAGCTCGGAAAATGTTATAAAGCACTGCCCAGCTTTGCCCAATGTACAGAACCTTCTAGACTCGTCTCAACTCCTCAAGGATAGACACGAGCCTTCTTTACCTCTCTGCCTTGCTCAGATCTCCCTGTAAAGTACTTTGCAAATAGTTGGTACAGACAAAAGCATTTGTTGCTTCAGTGAAAAGCTGACAAGTTTACTAAAGAATAAATCAGCATGGTGTGTATTAGCTTCGCAAAAGTTGGCTGAAAACCTCCAAGCTGCAAGCTCCCTAGGCCACGTGTACGGCAAAGAAAGCAAAAGCTGGCTGGGCACTGTGGCTCATGCCTGTAATCTCAGCACCTTAAGTAAGAGGCTGAGGCTGGTGGATCACTTGAGGCCAGGAGTTCGAGACCAGCCTGGCTAACACGGCGAAACCCTGTCTCTACTAAAAATATGAAAATGAGCTGGGCATGGTGGCGCACGCCTATAATCCCAGCACTTTGGGAGGCCAAGGTGGGTGGATCACCTGAGGTCAGGAGTTCAAGACCACCCTGGCCAACACGGCGAAACCCCGTCTCTACTAAAAACACGAAAATGTGCTGGGCGTGGTGGCGCACGCCTGTACTCCCAGCACTTTGGGAGGCTGAGGTGGGTGGATCACACCTGAGTTCAGGAGTTCGAGACCACCCGGGCCAACACGGTGAAACCCCGTCTCTACTAAAAATACGAAAATTAGCTGGGCACGGTGGTGCACGCCTGTAATCTCAGCACTTTGGGAGGCCAAAGTGGGAGGATCCCTTGAGGCCAGGCGTTTGAGACCAGCCTGGCCAACATCACAAAACCCCATCTCTACTAAAAATACAAAAAATTAGCCAAGTGTGATGGTGAGCCTGTAATCCCAGCTACTTGGGAGGCTGAGGCATGAGGATCACTTGAACCTGGGAGGCGGAGGTTGCAGTGAGCCCAGATTGCTCCACTGCACTCCAGCCTGGGCGACAGAGTGAGACTGTGTCTCAAAAATCAATAAATATATAAAAATAAAAAAAGAAAGCAAAAGCTGAAGGCTGGATTCATCCTGGGTGAATTACCCATCTCATTATAATGCAAAGTCCATTTAAAACTCAAGTTTCTGGCTGGGTGCAGGGGCTCACGCCTGTAATCCCAGTACCTTGAGAGGCCAAGGAGGGAGGATCACTTGAGGCCAGGAGTTTAGACCAGCCTGAGCAACATAGCGAGACACCCATCTCCACAAAAAATAAAAATAATTAGCCAGGCGTGGTGGTGCACGCCTGTGGTTCCAGCTACTTTGGAGGCTGAGGCAGGAATATCACTTGTACCCAGGAGGTCAAGGCTGAAGTGAACTATGATTGTGCCACTGTACACCAGCATGGGTGATAGAGCAAGACCTTATCTCAGGAAAAAATTAATTTTTTTAATTTAAAAAAAGTTTAGAACACCCATATTTCTAAATTGAAATAAATTCTTACTAAGCTGCAAAGTCTGTTTAGGGTTAAAAAAAAAAAAAAAAAAAGCCAAAACAAAATCATTTAGTGCTCGGCAGACCAAAAATAAAACCTGCCTGTTTCGACGAATCTTTCTCTTATCACTCAGATGCAATGGAGACAGCCGGTCTCAGACAAGCGGGTGCTTTAATTCAGAGAAAGGCAGAGAGAGAAGGTTCTGGAAGGTCCTTCACACTGCTGATCTCAGAGTAAAAATATCTTCTAGGGTTTTATTATCTTTTTTTCCAAAGACTGGGGGTGGGAGAGAATGAAATACACAGGTAGAAGGAGGGAAGATAGCCCATTTCGAGAAATAAGAGTGGGCACGTAGATTCGCAGGTGACCTTGAGGTGGGAGGAAGCCCTTGACAAGAGGAGGCATCATTTATTTTTTTTTTAAAGCAACATAGGAGGGTAAGTTACCAGCCGGGTTTGAGAGATATGTGAGAATGCCCCCAGGCAAACCAAAAAGAAAAATGCGTAGCTATAAAACCAAAGAGATCAGTAGGAGGAGATTTGCCCACCTGTGTTACAGGAAAAAGCTTCGAGAAGGATGGACGTGGGATCTCAGATCTGAACTGTGCACCAAGATACAGGGAAGAAAAAAGAAGGGGCCAGGCACAGTGGCTCACGCCTGTAATCCCAGACTTTGGGAAGTCAAGGCAGGCGGATCACTTGAAGTCAAGAGTTTGAGACCAGCCTGGCCCCCATCTCTACTAAAAATACAAAAATTAGCCGGGCATGGTGGCGGGCGCCTATAATCCCAGCTTGAACCCGGGAGGTGGAGGTTGCCGTGAGCCGAGATCGCACCAAAATCATGAACCATCAGCATTGATGTCTCCAAATTGAGCCTGTGGCTCGACCAGCCTCCAGCCCAACAGAAGCCACTCTCTCGGCATCCTCTGGCCCAGGTGCGAGGCAGGAAGTCTGACTCATCCCAACACGGTGGTGATGGGGTGAGAGTCCCTGTCACCCAGTGACTCAGTTTTCTCTGGGGTGACCAGTTGTCCTGGCCCTGGTTTGCTCAAGGCTATTCTAGTTTTGTTTTTTTTTTCTTGGTTTTGTTATTGTTGTTGTTTTTGAGACGGAGTCTTGCTCTGTCACCAGGCTGGAGTGCAGTGGCACAATGTTGGCTCACTGCAACCTCCACCTCCTGGGTTCGAGCGATTCTCCTGCCTCAGCCTCCCAGGTAGCTGAGATTATAGGTGCCCACCACCACATCCAGCTAAATTTTTTTTTTCTTTTGTATTTTAGTGGAGACGGAGTTTTGCTGTGTTGCCCAGGGTAGTCACAAATGCCTGAACTCAGGCAATCCGCCTGCCTCAGCCTCCCAAAGTGCTGGGATTACAAGCATGAGCCACTGCGCCCGGCAAGCTATTCCAGCTTTAACCTGGAACCTGGGACATCTGGCCAACCTACACACTTCCGTCTTCATCTGTCAGGAACCATCTGGAGCCGTGTGGGGGCCCCCAAGGAGGGACTAGGCAAGGACTTTGTGAGCAGAGCCATGAGTGACTGTGAACGAGGCAGGAGCAATGTCTGTTTCCAGCCTCCAGATGAGGCCAGCCAGGGAGAGTCTTGGTTCAGGGCCAGCGTGTCCTTAATGCCACTCTGAGACCTGCCAGTGTCTGTTTTCAAACAGGAGTGAGCTGTGGGCTCAGAGCCTTCGCAGAGGACATCCGGGGCCAGGGAGTAGGGTGACAGGAGGGAGGTACTGGCCCTGGGAGAGAAATTAAAGTGAGCTCCAAAAACCTCGGTCATCAAGATACATAATATTGTCACGCATTTTTTTCTTTTTGAGATAGGGTCTGGCTCTGTCACCCAGGCTGAAGTACAGTGGTATGATCTCGGCTCACTGCAGCCTTGAACTCTTGGGCTCAAGTGATCCTCCTGACTCAGCCTCCCGAGTAGATGGGACTACAAGTGCGTGGCATCACGCTGGGTTAATTTTTTTTTTTTAAGTTTTTGTAGAGACGAGGTCTTGCTACGTTGTCCAGTCTGGGATATATATATATATCCTAGATATATATATAGAGAGAGAGGGAGATATATATATAGATATATATATATATATAGATATATATCTGGGAGATATCTATAGATATATAGATATATATCTATAGATATATATCTATATATCTATAGATATATATATATATAGAGAGAGAGAGAGAGAAAGCAAAAGAAAGCAAAAGCTGAAGGCTGGATTCATCCTGCGTGAATTACCCATCTCATTGGCAAAGTCCATTTAAAACCCACATTTCTCGCTGGGCACGGTGGCTCACATCTGTAATCCCAGCACCCTGGGAGGCCAAGGAGAGAGGATCACTTGAGACCAGGAGTTTAGACCAGCCTGAGCAACATAGCGAGACCCCCATCTCCACAAAAAATAAAAATAATTAGCCAGGCGTGGTGGAACCTGGAACCTGGGACATCTGGCCAACCTACCCACCTTTTTTTTTTTTTTTGAGACAGAGTCTCACTCTATCGCCCAGGCTGGAGTGCAGTAGCGTGATCTTGGCTCACTGCAAACTCCACCTCCTGGGTTCACACCATTCTCCTGCCTCAGCCTCCAGAGTAGCTGGGACTACAGGCTCCCGCCACTGCGCCTGGCTAATTTTTTGTATTTTTAGTAGAGACAGGGTTTCACCGTGTTAGCCAGGATGTGTATATATTTTTTTGAAATGAAGTCTCTGTCACCCAGGCTAGAGTGCAGTGGCACAATATCAGCTCACTGCAATCTTTGCCTCCTGGGTTCATGCAATTCTCCTGCCTCAGCCTCCCAAGTAGCTGGGATTACATTGGTGCTCACCACCATGCCTAGCTAATTTTTGTATTTTCAGTAGAGATGGGGTTTCGCTATATTGCCCAGGCTGGTCTTGAACTCCTGACCTCAAGTGATCTGCCAGCCTTGGCCTCCCAAAGTGCTGGGATTACAGGCATGAGCCACTGCGTTTGGCCATCCCCAGTTGAGTTTCTGATGAGATCACAGCCCAGCCAACACTCTGACTGCAGTCTTGTCAGACCCTGAGCAGAGGATCCAGCCAAACCATGCCCAGCCACCCAACC
Source organism: Pongo abelii (assembly GCF_028885655.2). Lineage (NCBI taxonomy): Eukaryota > Metazoa > Chordata > Mammalia > Primates > Hominidae > Pongo > Pongo abelii. Next base: position 2,141,063 of record NC_072005.2, on the reverse strand, counting down.
CACAGAAACCACAAAACCATGAGACAGTAAACAGAAGGTGCTTCAAGTTGCTACATTTGCGGTAATTTGCAGAAAACTAGGCCAGGTGCAGTGGCTCAGGTCTGTAATCCCAGCACTTTTGGAGGCTGTGGCAGGAGGATCGCTTGAGCCCAGGACTTTGAGATCAGTGTGAGCAACATAATGAGACCCCATCTCTACAAAAAAAAAAATTACAAATTAGCCAGGGTGGTGGCACACACCTGTAGTCCCAGCTACTTGGGAGGCTGAGGCAGGAGGATCACTTGAGCCCAGGAGGTTGAGGCTGCAGTGAGCTGTGACTGAGCCACTACACTGCAGCCTGGGTGAGGGTGACAGAGCAAGACCCTGTCTTAAACAAACAAACAAAAGCTAATACAATCATTAACAGGCTTCTTAAATTTGACACTGACCTAACTGAACTCTCATATCCCTCCTCAGTCTCGTCTTCACAAAAATGCCCGCTCCTCCCACAGTCTTCTCAGCTCAGACAGCAGCTCCACTTTTATAGTCACTCAGGTACAAAATTTTTTTTTAAAAAACCTGGGTTTGGCCAGGCGCAGTGGCTCACGTCTGTAATCCCATCACTTTGGGAGGTGGGTGAATCACCTGAAGTCAGGAGTTTGAGACCAGCATGGCCAACATGGTGAAACCCCATCTGTACTAAAAATACAAAATTAGCTGGGTGTGGTGGCGGGCACCTGTAATCCCAGTTACTCTGGAGGCTGAGGCAGGAGAATCACTTGAACCCGGGAGGTGGAGGTTACAGTGAGCTGAGATCACACCATTGCACTACAGCCTGGACAACGAGAGCAAAACTCTGTCTCAAAAAAAAAAAAAAAAAAAAAAGAATTAGCCGGGCATGGTGGCATACACCTGTAATCCCAGCTACTCAGGAGGCTAAGGCAGGAGAATTTCTTAAGCCCAGGAGGCACAGGTTGCAGTGAGCTGAAATTGCACCACTGTGCTCCAGCGTGGGCGACAGAGTGAGACTCTGTCTAAAAAAAAACAAAAAAAAACTGGGTTTATCCTTGATGCCCTGGCACATCCCAAACCCAGTCTATCCAAAAACGTTGTCAGACCGTCTGCAGGGTAGATCTAGAATTTGGCCCCTACGCCATGTCTAGCCTGGTCTAAGCAGGGCATCGCCCAGGCTCACAAAATGCCACTTCCATCTTCCCCTCCCTGGGTCTGTTCTCAAAGGGAAGCCTCAGGGAGACAGCTAAGACCCACATCAGGTGACGTCCCGCCTCTGCACAAACCTCCCCACAGCGACCAGGTCTAACTGTCCTCATCTCCAACCTCTCCCTCCCTCAGCCCCAGCTGCACTGGCTTCCTCGCCGATCCCCAAACATGCACAGCATGGTCCAGCCTCAGGGCCTTCACACAGGCTGTGTCTCCTGCCTGACATCCTCAGCTATATCCTCCTGGCAGTCACCCTACTGTGCCCTTCACATTCTCTGCTTTGTCTCTTGAATTTTGCAAACTGCACCCATGGGAGTAGACGGTACGATGGTTTCTGCCACGTGCAGAGCCTGGAGCTGCTTAATTCCCACTCGTCTTAACCATTGGAAAAGGAGAGCCAGGAAAAACACAGCCGCCATGTGCTGTCTCTCCGTTCCATAGCCTAATGCTTCCTGAAAGAGCGAGTTATTTCCCTCTGCCCCTCTGGCCCCACAAATCCAGAGAGTTACAATTTGATAACTATAGCTGGCACGTCATTCCTCAAGAGCTATAACACAAAAATGTGCCTTTAATAAAAATAAGTGGATAAGAACAGGCGTGGTGGCTCATGCCTATAATCCCAACATTTTGGGAGGCTGAGGCAGGTGGATCACTTGAGGTCCAGAGTTCGAGAACAGCCTGGCCAACATGGTGAAACCCTGTCTCTACTAAAAATACAAAAATTAGCCAGTCATGGGCTGGGTACAGTGGCTCACGCCTATAATCCCAGCACTTTGGGAGGCCGAGGAAGGCGGATCACCTGAGGTCAGGAGTTCAAGACCAGCCTGGCTAACACGGTGAAACCCCATCTCTACTAAAAATACAAAAAATTAGCCGGGCACGATGGTGGGTGCCTGTAGTCCCAGCTACTTGGGAGGCTGAGGCAGGAGAATGGTGTCAACCCGGGAGGCGGAGCTTGCAGTGAGCTGAGATCACGCCACTGCATTCCAGCCTGGGCAACGGAACAAGACTCCCTCTCAAAAAAAAAAAAAAAAAATTAGCCAGTCATGGTGGCATGCACCTGTAATCTCAGCTACTTGGGAGGCTGAGGCAGGAGAATCACTTGAACCCGGGAGACAGAGGTTGCAGGGAGCCAAGATTCCACCACTGCACTCCAGCCTGGGCAATGGAGCAAGACTCCGTCTTGAAAAAAAAAAAGTAGATAAGCATTTTCTGTGTGACAGGCATTGTATTAAACAATATTTACAGTCATCATCTCATTTATTGCCACAATTCTCCTATGAGACTAGTTCTATTCTGACCAAAGACGAACTGGAGGCACCAAAGAGTTAGGTAACTTGCCCAAGGTTATAGATGTGGTGGTTTTTAAATATCTCCAAAAATTATTTGCTATCCTCACCTAGCAGAGCCTAATTTCCCTCTCTGAGTGTGTGTTGGACTTATTGACTCACTTGTAATGAATAGAATGTACCAGAAGCAATGGACCTAGACTTCTGAGGTTAGACCATAGAAGCACTATGGCTTTGTTCTTTCTCTCCCTTGAATCACCAGCCCTGGGGGAAGCAAGCAGCCATGTTGTCAGGATGCTCAAGCAGCACTATGGTGATTCCCACATGGTGAGGAACTGAGGCCTCCCACCAACAGCCACATGAGGGCACCAGCTTGGGAGTGGCTCTTCCAGCCCCAGATGAGCTTTCAGATGAGGCAGCCCTGGCCCATGTCTTTTTTTTGTTTTTTGAAATGGAGTCTTGCTCTGTTGCCCAGGCTGGAGTGCAGTGGCACAATCTCAGCTCACTGCAAGCTCCATCTCCTGGGTTCATGCCATTCTCCTGCCTCAGCCTCCTGAGTAGCTGGAACTACAGGTGCTCACCACCACACCCAGCTAATTATTTGTATTTTTAGTAGAGACGGGGTTTCACCGTGTTAGCCAGGATGGTCTTGATCTCCTGACCTTGTGATCTGCCCACCTCAGCCTCCCAAAGTGCTGGTATTACAGGCATGAGCCACCGCGCCCGGCCCCTGGCCCATGTCTTAACTGCAACCTCATGAGAGACCCTGGGCCAGAACCACCCAGATAAATTACTCCCAAATCCTTGTGACAGAATAAATGTCTGTTGTTTTAATTGGCTAAATTTGGGAGACATTTGTTATGCAGTAACCAAAAACTAATACACAGGACGGCAGGTCCCAGGGCTCTTCTGTCTGGTGTTCCTTATTTACTTTTTTGGTTTTTGAGATAGGGTTTTGCTCTGTTACCCAGGCGGGAGTGCACTGATGCTATCACAGCTCACTGAAGCCTCAACCTCCTGGACTCAAGCAATCCTCCCACCTCGGCCTCCTGAGTAGCTAGGACTACAGGTGCGCACCACCACACCCAGCTAATTTTTTAAATTTTTGGTAGAGACAGGGTCTCACTCTCTGCTTTTAATGGCCAATGTTTTCTAGTTGCTCAAAACCATGGTTCAACCTCTCCAAGGAGAAATTCAGGGGGTTCCCTTTTCTTCCAAGCAGCTTCAATAAAACCCAAAGGTTCACCTCAGCTTCATTCTTGAGCTTCTAAATTTCTTCTCTTTCTCCATCTCTTTTTTTTTTAAATTATTTATTTATTTATTTTGAGACAGAGTCTTACTCTGTCACCAGGCTGGAGTGCAGTGCTGTTATCACAGCTCACTGCAGCCTCCAACTCCTGGGTTAAAGCAATCCTCCCACCTCAGCTTCCTAAGTAGTTGGGGCTATGGGTGTACACCACCACGCCTGGCTCATTTTTTAGTTTTTGTACAGATGGGGTCTTGCTATGTTGCCCAGCTGGTCTCAACTTCCTGTGCTCAAGTGATCCTCCTGCCTCAGCCTCCCAAATAGCTGGGACTACAAGCCTGCACCCTCACGCCCCCAGCCTTGGTCTGGGCTCTTTAGCTGTCTTGCTCACCTGTCTGTGTAGTTTTTTTTTGGTTTTTTGTTTGTTTGTTTTTTCCTTCACCTAATCCAAGATGATCACAGTTTTCGGACACCTCCATCCCATTCGATTCCCCATCTTTGGTCCCACGGCAGCCAAAGCCCGTTTATAGAACAGACAGCTGTTGTCTACGCCATAGCCTCTCTTATTTCTTCCTGTCCCGTCCTCGGGCCTGAATCTAGCCGGGAAAACCTCCCCTCCTCCATTGCCCCAACATCATGAAATAAATCACTCAGCAAGCCTACAGGAAACTTAATAAGCTTGGTCTCTTTTTTTTTTTTTCATTTTGTCTATGGTCTTTTTGTTAGGCTTTCATGGGAAGAGGTGTTTGTGAGAAAACTATTTGCAGCAATGATATCTCATGTTCTTTCAACTTTATAATGTGGACAGAGGAGAAAGGAGTCAGTAATCGTGTGGGAGGGAAAATGCCGATAAACATGAGTGATACTAAGGGAACCAGAGGAAAACGCAGAGATTAAAAAATAACCTTCCAATCGCTTACGAGTTGTATCATTTAAAATTAATACAGCTCCTAAATGCAATGTGGGATCCTGGATTGCAAAGTAGAACAGAAATATTGGTGGGAAGACTCAGTGTGGCACCCAAAGTCGTGCCTTAGTTTTGCTCTTTTTTTTTCAAGACGGAGTCTCGCTCCGTCGCCCAGGCTGGAGTGCAGTGGCGCGATCTCGGCTCACTGCAAGCTCTGCCTCCCAGGTTCACGCCATTCTCCTGCCTCAGCCTCCCGAGATTACAGGCGCCCGCCACCACGCCCGGCTAATTTTTTTTGTATTTTTAGTAGAGACAGGGTTTCACCGTGTTAGCCAGGATGGTCTCGATCTCTTGACCTCGTGATCCGCCCGCCTCGGCCTCCCAAAGTGCTGGGATTACAGGCGTGAGCCACTGTGCACGGCCCAGTTTTGCTCTTTGTTCTGTGGTCAATGCGTCGGCCGGGCGTGGTGGCTCACGCCTGTAATCCCAGCACTTTGGGAGGCCAAGGCGGGCCGATCACGAGGTCAAGAGATCGAGACCATCCTGGCTCACACGGTGAAATCCCGTCTCTACTAAAAATACAAAAAATTAGCCAGTCGAGGTGGCGGGCGCCTGTAGTCCCAGCTACACAGGAGGCTGAGGTAGGAGAATGGCGTGAACCCCGGGGGGCAGAGCCTGCAGTGAGCCGAGATTGCACCACTGCACTCCAGCCTGGGTGAAAGAGCGAGACTCCGTCTCAAAAAAAAAAAAAAAAAAAAAAGGTGTCAACGCAAGGGGACACTGGGTGGAGGGTGGGTGTGCGGGGACTCTCTGCACCATCTTCACAACTAAAATTATCCCCCCCAATTTTTTTTTTTAATAAAGGTAACATATAAACAAAACAACAAAGGGCTGGGTGCCGTGGCTCCCGCCTGTAATCTCAGCACTTTGGGAGGAGTCCTTGAGCCCAGGAATTCAAGACCAGCCTGGGCAACATAGTGAGACCCCATCTCTGCAAAACAACAACAACAAAGGAAGCCTTATGCAGTTATGAGTGGATCACCCAGAATATGTTATTCTCTGCATCCATTTCAGAGCCAGACATAGAAACATCAATGGCTTAGAACAGCCTGCAGGGCTACGTCAACCATCAACTTCAATAAAACCCCAAGGTTCGCCTCAGCTTCATTCTTGGGCTTCTAAATTTCTTCTATTTCTCTGTCTTTCATTCATTCATTTATTTATTTGAGACACGGTCTCACTCCGTCACTCAGGCTGGAGTGCAGTGGTGTGATCACAGCTCACTGCAGCCTCCAACTCCCGGGCTCAAGCGATCCTCCCATCTCAGCCTCCTGAGTAGCTGGGACTACAGGTGCTGGGTCTACAGGACTACCGGGAGGCTGAGATGTGCTTATGCCAACAGCGTCCTGTTGGTGTACGGTGTGGGGCTCACAGGCTTATGAGAGTTGATCCAGCCCTCCCAATAATCCCAGAGTACACAGGAGACAGGTCCAGCTAATATCAGTATGCCCATTTACAGAGGAGGAGATTAAGGCTCTCTCTCTGCCTCTGTCTCTCCCTCCCTCCCTCCCTCTCACTCTCTCTCTCTCACAGACACACACACAGAGTTCTTGGAATCCAGTGACTCCTCCACATTGCTAGGCAGCTTCTCTGTTATGCTCCCCGAGAACCCTGCTCCCCAGCTAAGCCAGGTGAGCCTTGGGGACCGAAGGGCGCAGGGCCAGGAGCTCTAAACCCTGCCCCAGTGTCGGCACCCAGGGTCCAGTCCTGCCTCCCCAAGCACCAGCTCCATCACCCACAGTTGCACGCACAGATGCACGGGGAATCACGCGACCTCACTCCCTCCCACACTCTCACCTGTCCCCCCACCCCCCACAACTGCTCCTACGTCAAATCTCCACCCATGTGTCCACTATCAGAGAAGCGACACCTTTGTCTTCATTCCACCCTCACCTGTGATCTATCTATGATGCCTCCACGTCGCCACAAAGCCCTTAACCAACCACAGTGACAACAGGGTTTGAACTCCAATGCTCCAGTGTTCCTGTAAGCTCACGCCCCGCGGACAGAGTCCCCAGCCTGGGCAACCGGCCACCAACACCTTTTGCCTAAGGACTCTCCAAGCTCCGTATTTTTCACCCTGAACATTCCAAATTCTGCGAAGGGAACTTTAGACAGTCCATGAATGCTCTTTAGGGATGGGACCCAACGCGCAGCGAGCCACACGGTCCCCGGCTCACGTTCACATGCTGTGGGCAACGGGGCACACACGGACTCCCATTCCGTGTGGCAGGACAAGCAGGCTGCGTGAGGCTCTGCAGGGCCCAATTACCCCATGGTCAGGCCAGCCTGAGCGCTGGGACCCTCATCCCCATGCCCCAGATGAGAAGACTAGGAAGAGGGGATTTGCACACACAACCACAACCTCACACAACACAACCATACGCAACACATTACCACACACAACCTCACACAACCAAACACAACCACACATTACAAACTCACACAACCACACACCACACACAACCACACACACCCTCACAAAACACACCTCACAACCACACACAACCTCACACCACCATCCACAAATCATATACAATCTCATCATGCAAGTACACACACAACCACACGTTACAACTGCACAAATCTCACATACAATGACCATACAGCCATACACAACTTCACACATGTAGTCACACACTGATACAATCGCAACTCCACCATATAGTCATACACAGACACGATTACACATATTGCCACAATCATATGCAATCACACACAAACACAATTATACAACCATACACAACCACACAAAGCCATCCGCCATCCACAAAATCATGCAAATCTCATCATGCAATCACACACACAACCGTACACTAAACCACACAGCTGCAGAAACCTCCCATACAACACACAACCATACACGGTCTCACACACGCAGTCACACACCCATACACACAATTACACCTCTGCCACAATCACACAGGCACAATGACACACACGGCCGCACAGTCACACAATCTCACACAACCACACACAATCCTATGCAATCACACAAACATCATGACATAATTATATGCAACCACACATGACCACACCACCATACACACTCACAGTTATACAGCCATTGACACACAACCATATACGATTCCACCTGACCACACAATTACACAACCATACACAATCACGCATGACCACATGACACATGACCACACACAACCATACACAATCACAATTACACAACATAAATGATCACTCATGACCACACACATATAATACACAATCACACACAAACCACATGGCCATACACAGCCACAGACACAATTATATATATTGCCACACATAACCACACATCACAATCACATGATCACACACAATCACACACAGCCACACAGACAACTCACCCAGAATCTCACACATCCCCACCCAGCCGGGCCCTAGGAAGGCGTCAGGAAGCCAGGACCACAGCTATCCTGCAGGGGCAGTGCCTGAACCCTTTGGCAAGTCCCCAAAACCTCTGGCAACCTCTGGAGCCCATGCCTGGGTCCGAGGCCTGGTTTGACCCCCTATAAAATGAAGGAAGGAAATGGAAGGTCGCTGGGCCACAGAGGACCCTCGAGCACAGACGCCTGTCCCGGGGACCCTGCCCTAATTCCCAGAATGTGGGTCATTCCTGGTCATGCGGGGATAACGCCAGGGTCCCCAGCCTGGGTTTCCTGCCAGGGCTAATTGAATCCAGGAGGACCCTCCCTCAGGCAAATACCAACAACCAACCCCACCTCAGGCCCTTCACCCACCTCCAATTGTTACATCCCAGTGTGTGTTTACTCAGAAGCGCTGAGGGTGAGAACTGGGGCGGGAGGAGAGGCTCCAGTCAGATGCCTGGCACCCACCCCAGCCCCGCCTCCCACTCCAGCCCTGCACCCCACCCCACCACCCCACCCCCACCTCCCACCCCAGCCCCCCACCCCATCCCAACCCTGCACCCCACCCCAGCCCTGCACCCCACCACCCCACCCCCACCTCTCATCCCAGCCCCCCACCCCATCCCAACCCTGCACCCCACCCCAGCCCTGCACCCCACCCCAGCCCTGCACCCCACCACCCCACCCCCACCTCTCATCCCAGCCCCCCACCCCATCCCAACCCTGCACCCCACCCCAGCCCTGCACCCCACCACCCCACCCCCACCTCTCATCTCAGCCCCCCACCCCATCCCAACCCTGCACCCCACCCCAGCCCTGCACCCCACCCCAGCCCTGCACCCCACCACCCCACCCCCACCTCTCATCCCAACCCCCCACCCCATCCCAACCCTGCACCCTACCCAAGCCCCGCCTCCCACCCCAGACTCACCTCCCACCCCATCCCAGCCCTGCACCCCACCCCACCATCCCATCCCTGCCTCCCACCCCAGCCCTCTACCCCATACCAACCCTGCACCCTACCCCAGCCCCACCTCCCACCCCAGCCTCCCACCCCAGCCCCGCACCCCACCCCAGACTCACCTCCCACCCCAGTAGCTGTCAGCCCCTTTCCTGCCGCCCCTGACCCCGGAGGGCTCCAGGCTGATGCTTGGTTCTTGCTTTAGGTGAAGTTCACGGGTAGAAAAGAAGGGAGGACTCCGGGTGGGAACAGGGATGGGGAGGGCTTCAGTGGTCCCAGGCCCCTCCAGGAACCAGGCCGCATCTACACACCCCAGCTGTATCTACACATCTCAGCTGCATCCACACAATCCCGGCTACATCCACACACCCTGGCCGCATCTACCCAGCCTGGCCTCGTCTACAAACCTCAGCCACAACTACACATGCTAGATACATCCACACAATTCCGGCTGCATCCACACAACCCTAGCTGCATCTACACACCGCACCTGAGTCCACACAACCCTGGTCACATCCACACACCACAACTGAGTCCAAACAACCCCTGTCACATCTACACGCCGCACATGCGTCCACACAACCCCGGCCACATCTACACACCACACCTGAGTCCATACAACCCCTGTCGCATCTACACACCACACCTGAGTCCAAACAACCCCGGCCGCATCCACACACCACACCTCAGTCCAAACAACCCCAGCCACATCTACACACCACACCTGAGTCCAAACAACCCCGGCCGCATCTACACACCACACCTCAGTCCAAACAACCCCGGCCGCATCTACACACCACACCTCAGTCCAAACAACCCCGGCCGCATCTACACACCACACCTGAGTCCAAACAACCCCGGCCGCATCTACACACCACACCTGAGTCCAAACAACCCCGGCCGCATCTACACACCACACCTGAGTCCAAACAACCCCGGCCGCATCTACACACCACACCTGAGTCCAAACAACCCCGGCCGCATCTACACACCACACCTGAGTCCAAACAACCCCGGCCGCATCTACACACCACACCTGAGTCCACACAACCCTGGCCGCATCCACACACCGCACCTGAGTCCACATAACCCTGGTCACATCTACACACCACACCTGCGTGTGCACAACCCCGGTCATATCTACACACCGCACCTGCGTCCACACAACCCTGGCCACATCTACACAACCTGGCCATGTCTACACACCCCAGTGGCGTCCACACAGCCCCGGCTGCCTCTACACAACCCGGGTGGTGTCTACACAGCCTGGCTGCATCTACACACTGCCGCTGCATCTATACACTCCCGCCGCATCTACACAGCCCCAGAGGCAACCAAACAGCCCCAGGGCTTAGAGAACGGGGTTGGAGGAAGTGGGGTTTGTTCCGAGGGGAGGCTGAGCCCGCAGGAGACCCCAACTCACCGCGCTCCGGACGACGAGGCTGCACCGCTGCTGTCCGGATCCCGCCCACCCCGAAGTGGAGCAGAAGCCAGAGCTGGGCCCGGGGCTGGAGGAAGGGAGGGGCGGGGCGGGGCGGGACTGGGTTGGGGAGCCGCCCTCCCCCCGCCCCCTGCCTAGCCCCTTCCCCAGTGCCGTCTGCTCCGGGCTGGAGGTGCCGCCCAGGCTTGGCGTCTCCGGAGGACAGGGGTCCCAGGGCTCAGCGACCTCCACCCTGGATTCCCACCCCTGGCGGGAGCCGGCCCACAGTGGAAGACGATGGAGACGGGAGGGGTTGGGGGTAGCCAGGGATGGGAGAGGGCCCCGCGGCTGGGAGCCATCGGGTGGGGGTTGCTGGCAGAGTGGGCGCTGTGGGCAGGTGGGCCCACCTGGGCAGGTGACCCAGGACAGGGCGCAGGGAGGGGTGTGCCCAGGACAGCCCTGGGGGCGAGGTGCTGAGGGCATTTTCTAGGGCACTGGTGTAACCAGTGTGTGTGTGTGTGTGTGTGTGTGTGTGTGTGTGTGTGTGTGTGTGTGTGTGTGTGTGTGTGTGTGTGTGTGTGTGCGCGTTTTGTTTTGAGACAGGGTCTCACTCTCTGTCGCCCAGGCTGGACTGCAGTGGCGCGATCTTAGCTCACTGCAGCCTTGACCTCCCGGGCTCAGGTGATCCTCCCACCTCAGAGTCTGGAGTAGCTGAGACTACAGCCACCCGCCACCGCACCGGGCTAATTTTTGTATTTTTAGTAGAGATGGGAGTCTCACCATGTTGCCCGGGAAAGAACTACAGTATTTTTTAATATAAATTTTTAATTTTTTTAAAAAATAGAGACGGGGTCTTGCCATGTTGCCCAGGCTGGTCTCGAACTCCTGGGCTCAAGCTATCCTCCCACCTCGAGCTCCCAAAGTGCTGGGATTACAGGAGTGAGCAACGTGCTCAGCCTAAACGTTTTAGAAGAGTTTTAGATTCCCACAAAATGTGCAAAGATAGTTCAGAACTCCCCTGTGCACCACATCCCGGGTCCCCTGTTACCGGCATCCAGGCCAGTATGATACATTTGTCACAATCAGTGAACCAATATTGATGCACCACTGTGAAGTCCACATTTGATTCGTTTCCTCAGTTTCCCCCAATGCCCTTTCCTGCTCAGGGCCCCACCCGGGATCCCACGTGGCATTTAGGCGTCGCACCTCCTTGGATCTCTCTGGGCTGTCGCAGTTTCCCAGACATTCCTGTTTCTGAAACTCTGCCCACTCCTGGGGAAGGCAGGTCAGGTGTTTTGCAGGACACCCCTCAAGTGGGTTTGTCCGGTGCTTTTCTCCCTCATGGTCAGACTGGGTGGCCTCGGTTTTGACGCGCCACCCACTGCCACACTGGCCGCCCCTTCTGCTTAGGTCACCAGGTTGTTCCGTTCCTCTGTGCCACTGAAGGAGACGGTGCACTTTGTTAGAACCACTGTCTCCTCTCATCTCAAGATACTTTGGGGACATTTTTTTTTGGAACTGCCTTTAGAGACCAGCCCCATTTTATTACCATTGGCAGCAACGTCTTTGTCGGTGATTCGCTTTTGAGAAGTGCCGCAAGTCCTCGGGAGCCACGCCTGGTGCTGGAGGGAGAGCAGTCCTGGAGGATCCAGCTCCTGGGTCCACATTTCCCCAGCCGCCTGCAGAATGGTCCAGTCTATTGAGTATGTGCTGTGTGCCCAGCACTCGGCAGGGACTCCACCAGGTTCTCATGATGGCCTCAAAAAGTAGCTGTCACCTCCTTTTAGGCAGAAGAGGTGGCTACAGCCCTGAGAGCCAGTCATCCAGCTCCTGGGATGCAAGCTGGGGCTCTACACCCAGGGCCTCCTATTGCTGCATTCTCCTGCTCACCCTCCTGTCAGGCTGCGGGCTGCGGTTAGTTCCCAAGAGGCATTTCTAACCTGCTCTGAGCCGTGTGGAGAAGAGCCCGTGACCCCACAGGAACCCCCTCCTCTCTTCCTCAGGGCCATTGGTGGACTCTTTACAGAACTCCACCCTCTCACCTTCTGATGACTTCCCACCTGGTCCCAAACACTGAGTCCTGGTTCCTCGTGCAGCTGTAGCAGCTCTCTGCCTGGGCCAAAGGGGGTGCTTAGTAGAGGACCTGGCACACAACAGTGAAGAGTGGTGGGTGGATGAGTGTGTGTGGATGGGTGGATGGGTGGATGGAGGGATGGATGGATGGATGGACAGACGGATGGTAAATGGGTGGATGGATAGATGGGTGTGTGTGTGGATGGGTGGGTGAGTGGGTGGATGAATGGATGAGTGGATGGGTGGATGGATAGATGGATGGGTGGGTGAGTACATGGGTGGATAGATGGGTAAATGGATGAGTGAGTGGGTGGGCGGGTGGATGGATGGTTGAATGGAAGGGCAAATGGATGGATGGGTGGGTGGGTAAATGGATGGATGGCTGGGGGGGAAATAATGGGTGGATGGATGGGCAAATGGATGGATGAGTGGAGGGGTGGGTAGATGGATGAATGGCTAGATGGGCAGGTAGATGGATGGATGGATTGGTGGGTGGGTGAATAAATAGGTGGATGGATGGATAAATGGGTGGGTAGGTGGATGAATGAATGGGTAGATGGGTGGATGGGTGGATAGATGGGTGAGTGTGTGGGTGAATGGATGGGCAAATGGATGGATGGATGGATGGATGGATGGATGGATGGATGGATGGATGGGTAGATGGATGAATGGGTGTGTGGATGGGTGGGTGTGTGGGTGAGTGGATGGTTGGGTGTGTAGATGGATGGTTAGATAAATGGATGGATGGATGGATGGATGGATGGATGGATGTGTGAATGGGTAAATGGATGGACAAATGGATGGTGGATCAATGGATGGGTGGATAAGTAGGTAGATGGATGGGTGCGTGGACGGGTGCATGGATGGGTGAATGGACGGGTGGATGGATGGATGAATGGGTGGCTGGATGGATGGATATGTGGATAGGTGGATGGGTGGTTGGATAACTGGGTGGATGGGTATGTGGATAAGTGGATGGATGGTTGGATAAATGGATAGGTGGGTGGGTGGGTGAATGGATGGATAGATGGATGGGTGTGTGGATGGATGTTGGATAAATGGATGGGTGCATAGATGAATGAGTGGACGGATGGGTAGATAAATAGATGAGTGGGTGGATAGGTGAATGGGTGGATGGATGGGGGGATAAATGGGTGGATGGGTGTGTGGATAGATGGTTGGATAAATGGGTGGATGGAGGGTATGTGGATCGACGGATGGATAACTGAACAGATAGGTGGGTGAATGGGTAGGTGTGTGGATGAACAGATGGATAAATGTGTGGATGGATGGTTGGATAAATGGGTGGGTGGGTGGGTGGATGGATGGATGGTTGGATAAATGGGTGGGTGGGTAGGTGGGTGGGTGGGTGGATGGATGGATGGATGGATGGATGGTTAGATAAATGGGTGGGTGGGTGGATGGATGGATGGGTGGATGGCTGGTTGGATAAATGGATGGATAGGTGGGTGGATAAAAAATGTGTAAGCTCTGGTCAGCTTAGGGAAAGAAAATCACTATTGTTACCATATTGTTCCACCTTGTAACTTAAACTGCAAGACAGAGGGGTGCTCCCCACGAAAAGAAACAAAATATCCTCCCCAGTGCCAACAAGCAGACTGTTTCCATTTCCCCAGCTCTACCCCTCCCTGACATCCCTGGGCCGTGTATGACCTGGACAGTCAAGGTGTGCACACACCCCCGAGCTTGGGCACCTGCTAAGCCTGGCAGGAGCCCCTTTGTCTTCCTGAACCAAGTGTGTCACTAACACAAAAGTCACGACTGCTTCTAAGCGTCCAACCAGATGGCTGATTTGGTGACATCCTGGCTGCCGTGCCTTGCAGTAGGTACATTACTAACCCTCTTTCCAGAGGACAGGGAGTTCGAGGCGGAGGGACTTGCCCACGACCGCAGGAGGTCACAGGTGGGCGTGGTGTGAGCCCAGGGCTCCATGCGCTGAGTCCTGACTGTAACCTTCAGCCCTGGGGCTCAAGTCCACCGGAGCTAATGACATAGTGAGTTTTTCTTCTCCTGGACAGGACAAATCACCACTAGAGGCACACAGGGGAGGTGTTCAGAGCCATCGCCGAGTGGCCTCTGAGCAGTGATCTCCCCCGTGGAAAGGCCATTGGGGGTGCTCCTTCTGGAGCGTATCGATGAACTGCTCAAGTTAAAAAACCGAAACATACGTGTGACTTCAAGTATTCTGGAATTCGCTTGCCGTGATTAAGCTGTCCCTTCCCCAGTGGGTTTGAATTCAGGTTTGCTGTGAGTGGTAAGGCCTGAGCCTCCATCTCCCGCTGTGTCCTTACCCTGTTCCACATTAAGGCCTAGGGTGTCACGCTGCCAGGCAGTCGTGGTTTGGCTCAGGACCTGGAGGAATCCATGTCTCTGATCCCTTACAGCCATGTGGCCTCAGAGGCTTGCTGGTGTTTTTTTTTTTTTTTAGACAGGGTCTCACTCTGTTACCCAGGCTCTGGAGTGCAGTGGTGTGATCACAGTTCACCGCAGCCTTGACCTCCTGGGCTCAAGTAATTCTGCCACCCCAGCCTCCTGAACAGCTGGGACTACAAGTGTGTGCCACCACACCCAGGTAATTTTTGTAGAAATGGGGTCTTGCTACGTTGCCCAGGCTGGTCTTAAACTCCCAGGCTTCTCTTAAACTCCCAGGCTCAAGCAATCCTCCCACCTCAGCCTCCCAAAGCACTGGGGTTACAGGCGTTACCCACCATGCCTGGCCTGGGTCTCACTTTCTCTAATGTAGCAGAGAACTTTGTGAGACTAGAACAACACACACACAGTCCCTGATGCCTGGCAGATGCTCAGGACTCGCTGGCCTCTCGGCCCGCACACAAACCCGCATCCATCACCCACGTTCCCACAGGCCCGGGGCCAGCCAGCAGCAGCTGGAAACCAAATCTTGTCCCAAAGCGGCTAATACAGGTCTTTGCATTTTTAAAGAGAAAAAAATAATAATAAACTCTTTTGAGACGTGAGAATGCTACACAATTCCAATTTCAGGGTCTGGCAAGAAAATTATTTGGGGGACGGGCGTGGTGGCTCATGCCTGTAATTGCAGCGCTTTGGGAGGCCAAGGCGGGAGGATCGTCTGAGATCAGTGGTTCGAGATCACCCTCAGCAACACCGCAAGACCCTATCTCTATTTTAGTTTTGTAAAAGGTATTTTGGCCCATTTTACACGTGGTCTGCAATGCTTTCCAGCAACAGTGGCAGAGCTGAGAAGCGTGGCAGGGACCACGTGGCCTGCAGAGCCCACGGGAGTGGCGTTGGGCACCTCACAGCACTGGCCGGCCCTGCGGTGGCAATTCCCATCCGCCCTCTGCAGGACAGCCAGGCGGCCTGCCAGCTCTCAGTTCTGTTCACCGGGACCTGCACGGAGCAGATGCCCCAAGCCATGCACTGCGGAGGCAGGGGCCAGGCCACATGTATCAAAAGCTGTGTTTAATGATCAGACTGAACGGCAGCAAGGCCGCACGGACAGATGGAGCCAAGGACAGGACCGCCGCCTCTGAACCCCTCCCCACTGGTCAAATGTCCAACACCAAAAAACAGACATCCCCACCCCATCCCCATGTACAAAATGGCTTCAGTGAAGGCGCCATCACTCCCTGGGAAGCTGGTATTTTTTGGAAGGGATCAGGGCTCACCCCTGCCACCCTCCGTCTGGAACAGACCCGTGAGAGCGCAGCGCTCAGCAGTCCCCGTGTGCAGCTGGGGACGACTGACTTGACAGAAACAGATTCTGGACTCGAGTCTGAGGCTGCGTGGACAGGGCGGGTGGCGGGCGGGAGCTGGGGCCCTGGCACCACAGACAGCCGGGGTGCGGGCTCTGTCCCTGTGGCCACAGGGAGTGCTGCTTCGGAAGCAACCATGTGCAGCAAGGGGAGGATGCCAGGGCCTGGGGCCACGCCTCAGTCAGCGAGCAGAGGATGCCGGGGCCTGGGGCCACACCTCGGTCAGCGAGCAGAGGATGCCGGGGCCTGGGGCCACGCCTCAGTCAGCGAGCAGAGGATGCCGGGGCCTGGGGCCACACCTCGGTCAGCGAGCAGAGGACGCCGGGGCCTGGGGCCACGCCTCAGTCAGCGAGCAGAGGATGCCGGGGCCTGGGGCCACGCCTCGGTCAGCGAGCAGAGGATGCCGGGGCCTGGGGCCACGCCTCGGTCAGTTCCCGCACGGACGTCTCTGCCCTGGAGTCAGGAGGACCCCATCAGTGAGGAGACCACGCCAGTGGCAGATGTCCTCGTGGGTTCCAGAAGCTCCTAGCTGCTGGGTCCAGAGGGTTAAGAACCCACGCACCAATGCCACTGCCACAGGGAGAACTGAGGCCCAAGCCCCTCTCAGCGGAAAAGCAACACGGGGCCCACACAGGAAGCGAGGTCGGGTGCCGGGAGCTACCGGGACCTCCCACGACCCAGTCCCTCCCTCCCAGGGCTCCAGGGACCCCTGAGGGCCTGACTCAGCCTGCCTGGCGCCCACCCCTGCTTGTCAGAAGGGCAGTCTGAGAGACGTCCACCCCACCAGGTGGCACCAACAGGACTTCTAGAAGTTGCGACCATTTATTAAAACGGGGAGGAGTGTGCAGGCACAGCCGGGCACCTCTGGCTGAGGGCAGGGCAGGGCCTTAACCAGGGGAGCAGCTTGTCCACTCACTGCCAGCCTCGTTCACGCCCCGAAACCCTGCCCCACAGGCCTGTCTCAGCCAGCGTCAGGGTCCAGAGACCGCCCCGGCCACCAGTCTGTGTCCTAAGCTTGGAGGCAGCTTCCAAACCTCCCAGGGGCTCCGATCTGCTCAAGAGGGAAAAGCGATGCCTTCTGGGAGACAGAAAGCTGCTCTTCCGCCCGGAGAACAGGACACCGTGGGGAAGGAGGTCACCTGAAGGACGAAGCAGCTGGTGAGCACCAAGTGTGGCCGCGGCCAGAGTCTACCCACGCCTGCTCACTCATGCAGACGACGCTTGAGGGTCTGCAGAGAGGCCAGGCAGGGCCTGCGAGGACGGACCCCGGTGGGGAGGACGGACCCGCAGAGAGCTTGTGGCAGCCGGGCGAGCTTGGAGCAGCAGGCGTGCAGCCGGGGCAGCTGGGCTGGGCGCAGGCACGGACCGCGGGGGTCTCGGCAAGGATGAGCACCATGTTGGGGCGGGTGGGGATGCCACAGGCCTCAGTCCCGGGGGACAGGCGTCTGTCTGTCTCCATTGGGCGCCAGGCAGCCCCAACATCTTGGTGTGGTGGGCACGGCAGCGAGCGTCTCACCCCTCCCTTAGGCTGAGGCGCCAGGCTCGGTTACCGGGGACGGCTGGGCCTGGTCCCGGCCCTCGGGTTCAGCCGGGCTCCCAGGCTCCCGCGTGGGGGCTCCAGCCCCCATCTCCTCGGACGTGCGTGATTTTGGGGACTGCTCAGCAGGCCAGGGGGATGTGGCTGGTTCTTCACTGGGCGGCTGCGGGGAGAGCGGCGTGGCAGAGTCTTTGGGAGGCTGCGGGCCATCGGCTGGCGCTGGGGCCCACGGAGATGGAGGTAGGACTTTCTACAGGAGAAGGGAGGCAGAGGTGAGGCGGAGACAGGGACCCAGAGGAGGGCCCTGGCAGGGGCCAGGACACCCGGCACCCGCAGGCCATGGGGGCAGGGTCAAAATGAGGCACCATCCCCAGGGGCTCTGGACCCAAGGAGGGGGCCGGCTCCACGACCCACGGGCACCCAGAACCCCGTCCATCGGCACAGGCACCGCGGGAGGGCCATCCGAGGCCAGCAGAGGCCGGGAGCTGTACAAAGTCTCTCCAAAGAAAAGCTCGGACCACTGTCTCTCGCCCCTGGGCCTGGTCCCCGGCTTCTCCTGAACCTTCTGAAATGCCCACCAGAATGGGTGGGGGTGCTGGCCCCAGGAGACTTCTCCCTCGGGCCTGGTCTCATGCCATGGTCCCATCTGTGGGACCCATGAGCCCAGCTCGGCACTGGAACCACAGCTCGACCCAATGCATCACACCAGTGCGGCAGGGACGGGTGAGATTTAACCTCCACAAAAACATGATGCAGGACCCCATGCGCGGCCGGCACCGCTGAGAAGCGCGGCACCTCCCCCAGAGGGAGGCCGGCTACGGGAGGAGCTGCACTGATGCCCAACAGCCTGAGGATCGCCCTGTGGCGCAGGGCTGCTCCCTGGGTGGTCATGGCCTCCGAGAGGCGCTGCTCGGAGGGGTGGGAGCAGCTCTCGGGCGCAACGCGCCTGAGTCCCGGGAACCCAGGAAGTCACCGGAGCGGCACATTGGAAGGGGGGGTCCCACCCACTCCTGTTCACAAAAATCACAAGAGCAGAACCGACATGGCGTAAGCCCTCCCTGCATCGCACGTTTAACCCTTGCCAACCGCCCCCTGCCTTGTTGAGGGGGACAGGGGACAGGGCTTCCACAGCCAGGGCCGGCCTGCTCCCCTCGTCCAGGGCCCTGCGGCCCCACCCCCAGTCGGGTGCCTCGCTCCCGGCAGGAGAGGCGATGGATGCCCGATGCCCATGCAGGGGGGGCACTAGTGACTGTTTTGGGGGAAGCAACTTTAGAAAGGACACGGCACCCCTGGGCCCCACCCAGCACCCCTGCGTCCCACCCGGCACCCCCAGGTCCCACCCGGCACCCCTGGGTCCCACCCCGCACGGGAGCTACACGCACGTCCTTCCACCGGCGCCACACGCGCATGACACCCAAAGCAGAAGGTGCAGGACCCTGAGCCCCGTCGCGGCCGCAGGGCTGGCTGTGGCTGGTGGTCTCACTCAACTTTAACTCTAGTTAGGGCTCACTAGGCGAGTATTTCTCACAGTCAGAGCAAACTGGTATTCACCGCAAAGCCGCTGCCCGTCCAGAACACGCCCAGCTCCCGGCGCCAGAGCGCCACAGCGCAGCTCGTCACCAGCGTGCAGGGCACCAGGTAGAGGAGGGCGGGCTGGCCACGCTGCATTAGGGCCAGCGCCACGAATGTCACAAGGAGGCCAACGCCATAGGCTGTGGGGACAGAGGAGGCATCACCTCAGCCAGGCAGGCCAGGGCCACCACCCATTTCCCTGGGAAGAACGTGAGCGGGCTGGGGGTGGTGGAGGGCAGGGCTGTGCGAGGACGGGAGAGGTAGAGCGGGAGTTCAGCTGGCAGGGCCACAGGCTCCCCGATGTACACGGATCCTTCCGGCACCTCCTGGGCCGCACTCCCACCCCGACCCCACCGGAGCCAGTGAGGGGGCGTCAGGGTCACTGAGGATGTGGAAGGGACAGGGCGAGGAGAGGGACAGGGAGGGGCAGGGTCTGGGCAGCTGCAGGACAGCGGGAGGCGATGTGATAGCGGAGGGGGGCTGCGAGATGTGTCTGGGATGCAGTTTCTATGAACCTCTAATGAGAAAATCAGCCGAAGGTGACACACGTGCCTGACCAGAAAACCCTTGAACACCGAGCTGTGGGCGTATAAACTATGTTCTCAGGAGACACCCGGTGAAATGTTTGGGGTCAAAGGGCACAGTGTCCACCCACCAGGGCCGTGCGCCCAGTCCCGAGAACACAGCCTGTGATTTACATACGTGTCCGTGTAAGTACACAAACGCACACATGGCCACCCTTGGCACCCGCAGGGGAGGGCTGCCAGGACCCTCCTTGCTCACATCCCTGACGTAAACTGGTGCAGTGTCTGCCTAGAACCCACCCGCGTCCTGCCAAACCATAAATCACCATAGGTTCCTACAAATGCAAATGCAATGTTGCCGCGGGCGATGGCTGTTGCATGGCACTGCTTCGGGAATACCGGCCCAAAAAATATGCACGTGTTCAGAACAGATACGATGTCTTTTCCCCAAATATTTCCAACCCACAGCTGGTGAAATCCACAGCTGCGGAAGCCATGGCTAGGGAGGGCCAGCTGCAGTACACCGGAGAGCGCGTGAGTGTGTGTGTGCAGACAGAGAGAACGGAATCAAGCGAATGAGAGCGCATGAGTGTGTGTGTGGAGAGAGAGAACGGAATCAAGCGAATGTGAGGAAATGACCAGTCCCTCTGAGAACGGGGCACATGGGAGTTCTCTGTAGCAACCCTGCAACTGTCATTTGAAATTATTTCAAAATAAAGCTCTGAGAAAATTAATTTTTTGCTAGAACACTCTTAAAAAAAAGAGCCGCTATGTCCAGCAAGCACACTGCTCCCGGCACTTTTTCTAACACTCATCTCTGTATTTCTGACACCACGCCACAGGGAGCGTCCCTATTGGTCCATTTTAGACCATCCACGTGTCCATCAGCCATCATCGACAGAAGCAGAGACAAACAGAGAGGGCTGGCACCTATAAAACCTCAGCGGCTTCAGTCTCAGGAATTACAGGGACAACTTGACAAATTATGCTTCAGGAGAGAGAGACAAATCTCTGCAGCTATGTTTTTATTTTTTCTTTCATTTTATTATTATTTTTTCGAGACAGGGTCTCACTCTGTTGCCCAGGCTGGAGTGCAGTGGCACGACCATGGCTCACTGCAGCCTTGAACTCCCAGGCTCAAGCGATCTTCCCACCTCAGCCTCCAGAGTAGCTGGGGCTACAGGCACATGTCACCATGTCCGGCTAATTTTTGCATTCTTCTGCAGAGACAGGGTCTTACTATGTTGCCCAGGCCGGTCTTGAGCTCCCGGACTCAAGCAATCCTCCCACTTCAGCCTCCCAGCATGCTGGGATCACAGGCATGAGCCCCCGTGCCCGGCCTCAGCCGAGATTTTAAAGGATAATCATGAAGACAGTCAAATGGGGCGAGGGGAAAGCCAGGGGCACCTGCAGCTGCAGGAAGCAGGTGTGAGGGGACCACCACCAACCAAAGGCACCGCAGGCCGGCCTCAACTCTCCTGGCCCTGGGAGTGGCCGTTTAGGGAGCCACGTGGAGGGCGGGGTCGGGGGCGTGGCTCGGCAGAGGCGGCCTGGCCTGCCCGTGTGCCCAGGAACCAGAAAGCACTGCAGCTTCTTCCCTTAGGGCCGGCTGCGGTGGGGGACATTTTTTAAAACAATGTGGGTCAACAGATAACAGCACTTTGTGTAAATACGTTCATAACAAAAGAAACAGTAGAAGACAAGGCAAAGAAGAAAAAGGCAAAAACAAAACAGGGAAGAAAAGGAAAAGAAAAGAACAGAACAATGGAAGCCAGGGAGAATGAGAAAGATGGGGACGGAGGCACAGGCCCAGCCACCCGAGGCCAGCTCCCAGAGTGGCCAGGGGGTTAGGGTTAGGGTGTTACGGTGTTACGATTAGGGTGTTATGGTTATGGTGTTAGGGCTGGAGTTAGGGTTAGGGTTGGGGTTGGGGTTGAGGTTATGGGTCAGGGCCAGGACAGAGGCTGAGTCAGGGCGGGGCTGGAGCCAGAGCGGCAAGCACGGGCCCAACCGAGGCACTTACCGATGGTGCAGGCCACGAAGTATACCCTGGAGGACTGTACCTGGATGTCAAACCTGTGGCAGTAGGCCACCAGCAGCCCTGGGGGAGGCACGGGGCAGAGGCTTACTCGGGCCCACAGAGCCTTGGAGCAGGGGCTTCCCGGGAGCAGGTGGGCACCTGAGCACCTGTGGGCGCCGTGGGCCTCTCGCTGCCTGGTGGCTGCTGTCATTTCACAGACAGGCCACACGCTCGCTCAGGACAGGGCTGCCATGACTCTCAGTGGGTAAACTGAGACCACAGTGAGAGCAAAGTCCAGGCAGATACACCTGGCAGGACCCTGGGGACACTGAGGCTGCGAGGGTACAGTCTCTGCCTTCTGCAGCAACATGAGCTCACTGGGACCCCTGCACAACCGCGAGCAGGATGGGGTGAGGCTGTCTGCAATCGGGGGGCCTTCCCCACTCCCTAGGAACCAAGGGGGTCCCTACCCCACCCAGGCAAAGCCCTCGCTGCCCAGGCACCCAAGCCTCAACGGCCCCAACCTGCCCGACTCTGACTCTCAGGGCTTTATCTCCAGCCGACAGTGTGCGGGCCACTCACTCCCAAAGGCAAACCTCAACCGCCCGCGGCCCTGCCCCACAGCGCAGACCCGTGTGCCCCACCCGCCTCAGTACCTGGCACCAAAATGTCTCCGAAACCCAGGAGTGAGAAGGGCCGGTCACACAGGGCCAGAGGTGAGGAGTTCAGCCTGGGCACCTTCAGGACCATGGGCAGCTGCAAAGACGGGAAGAGGACAATGTCCTCCAGGACCCTCACCCGACCGCGGGATGCCTCGAGCCCTATCCTCTCCGCGCAACACCTTGACCCATGGCAACCTGAGACGCTGTGGTCAGAAGACGCACCTTCTCACGGGTGGCCGAGTCCGAGGGCCCAGTGGCCACCTCCACCATGATGCTGCTCCCACTCTGCACAGAAGGGGGTTGACTGAGGGAGCGTGGTGATGGGGTGGGGGGGCAGAGGAGTGGGGTGATGGGGCAGCGTGATGCGATGGGGGGATGCAAGGGGGCAGGGTGATGGGGGGTGATGGGGCGGCGGAGCGGGGTGATGGGGTGGAGGGGGACGAGGAGAGCGGGGTGATGGGGTGGGGGGGGACGAGGGGGCAGGGTGATAGGGGGTGATGGGACGGGGGAGCGGGGTGATGGGGTGATGGGACGGGGGAGCAGGGTGATGGGGTGGGGGGGGACGAGGAGAGCGGGGTGATGGGGTGGGGGGGGACGAGGGGGCAGGGTGATGGGGGGTGATGGGGCGGGGGTTGCGAGCGGGCGGGGGAGCGGGGTGATGGGGTGGAGGGGGGGCAGGCGGTCGCCTACCTTGGTCAGGAAGGGCGTGATGAACACGAAGAAGATGTCGTAGAGAAACAGCACCAGCAGCAGCAGCGTGCAGGCCTGCGAAGCCCACGGCTGAGGGCAGCCCCCACCCCGGCCCGTGCCTCCCCGACTCCCTACTTCCACTCCCATCTCATGAGGCCCAGCACCTCCTCCTGGGAGGCAGCCTTTAAAGGAACCTGAGCAGAGCGCGCCCAGTGCCAGGGACGCACCACGCAGGAGGAGCTTTGGAAGCAACATCAGGTCAGGATTTAAGGACAAAAGTCAGGCTTTTAGAGTCTCCACGTAACAGGAAGGCAGGGACGGGGGGGGCGGAGGCCTCTGCCACGCAGGTCCGGCTCTGGGTATACAGAGGGCCATCCCGGGCATTCAAATGCCGCTCGCTTGGGGTGCTGTGGGGCCCTCACGGGAGTGCAGCCGCCTGGGGCTTGACGACATCCCCGCGCTCCTGGTACCACCTGAGGCCAGTAACTCTAGCCTTATTCAACCGCTCTCCCCACCACCTCATCCAGACATGAGTTGCCCCTGCCGGGAACCGCCCCACAGCCACCCACCCAGGCCGCCTCGGCGGGGGCTTTGGGACCCAATCTTCAAGCCCCACCCTTCACAACAGGCCTAGGCAGCCATCCCCAGGGCAGTGAGCAGGAGTACAGACCTGCAAGGACCACAGCCCCACACAGGCCAGGCTGGGATGAAGGCCCCCCGCTACCCACACTGCCCCACAGCCGCGCCCTCTCTGCACTCACCTTGAAGGTGGGCAGACGGATGGTCTTCAGCATGTAGAGGCAGAAGGCGATGCCCAGGGCGTCCTGGAGGACCCAGGCCCACCTGCAAGACAAAGCAGCATCCCCGCCGGGGCAGAGGCTGGCTGACCACCCAGGACGCCACCTCCCATGAGCCACACAGGGCCCTCGCTCTCAGCCAGCACACAGCCCCACTGCCCTTCCACCTGCCCAGGGGATGACCCTGAGGACCCCAGACCTGTGGGAGGACCCCTGCTGTTACAACTCCAGCAGAGCTGGCGGCACAGGCCCCACCCCAGGGCCCATCCTGCGGAAGCAGGTAGAGGAGCCCACCACTCCGCAGCCAGGATGGTGGACACGGGCCTGGCTGGCTGCGTCCCCTCAGTCGCTGTCCCCGGATGGTGGGGCCAGGACGGTGGACACGGGCCTGGCCGGCTGCGTCCCCTCAGTCGCTGTCCCAGGATGGTGGGGCCAGGATGGTGGACACGGGCCTGGCCGGCTGCGTCCCCTCAGTCACCGTCCCCGGATGGTGGGTGTCACGCTGTAGGCAGGGGTCACAGGCTGTAGGCAGGGGCCAGGCAGAGGGTGCATGTGCAGGAGGGCTTGGGCACTGACCCCTCCAAACTGTTTTTGTTTTGTTTTGTTTTGTTTTTGAGATGGAGTCTCACTCTGTCACCCAGGCTGGAGTTTGGTGGCACGATCTTGACTTGCTGCAACCTCTGCCTCCCAGGTTCAAGCAATTCTCCTGCCTCAGCCTCCCAAGTAGCTGGGATTACAGGCACACACCACAATGCCAGGCAAATTTTTTTGTATTTTTAGTACAGACGGGGTTTTGTCATGTTGGCCAGGCTGTTGGCTCAAACTCCTGACCTCAAGTGATCTGCCCGCCTCGGCCTCCCAAAGTGCTGGGATTACAGGCATGAGCCCCCGTGCCCAAACTGTTCATTAAGTTAAAACTTGTGCCACACCAGGTTTCCTCACAGAACCTCTGGGTCCACAGTGGGTGGGGCTGCCATGCGGTTGGTGCCCTGGGGCAAAGCACAGAACCGCCTCCTGAACAAGGCCATGGCCCCAGCAGTCAGCCGCAACCTCGGCTCTCTCCTGGCCCCACGAAGCCCCAGCGTCCCCTCCCCGCTGGCCCCTGCCCCCATGCAGGCTCTGCCTGTCACTTGGTGGATGAGTTCCCCAGCACTCCTCAGCATCTCAAACATCAAAGGCTTCATTTGAAAATGGGATAAAAACATCTCCCGGGCAGGGCGGCTGTTAACAACAGAGGCCTCCATGGGAGACGCTGGCACAGCCAATTCCAGGCGCCACGCGCCGCAAGCACCAAGAGAACTGCGGCCAGTTATTTTTTCTGATTTTATGTTATTTCTTAAATAGAGAGGGGTCTCGCTTGTTGCCCAGGCTGGTCTTGAACTCCTGGGCAAAGTGATCGTCCTGCCTTGGCCTCCCAAATGCTGGGATCCCAGGCGTGAGCCCCTGCGCCCAGCTGACTGAGGCCTGCGCTAATTTCATGTGACGGAGCGAGTTTCCTGGCTTGGAAATAACTGAAAAGATTCATTTTCTCTTTGTGTACAAAGGATTCAAAATATTTTCACATCTTCCTTCTGCCAGTTAAACGTGCCGTGGCTCCGATACACACCAAAGCCAAGCGTACTTGGCTGCCTCGGGAAGGCCGGGAGAAAGCGCCAGATGGTATCAGCGACAGCGGTGGGGACCGGGCGGGGATGGGCCAGCTCTGTCCTCCCAACACGGCGCCAGGCACTCGGCCTCATGGGGGAGGCCCAGCTGGCAGGAGGCAGCCACAAGTCCAGGCCACGTGGGAGGTGAGCGTGGGGGGAGCAGTGCCTGCCCCACCTCCATCACTGCTCAGAGGCCACAGCAGTCATGACCAAGAGGATCAGGTGCCCTGGTGCCCACACCCTGGGCCTCGAACCTGCGGTGTGCATGTGGGTGCCAGGACAGGGACAGTGGGGGACAGACTGTGGCCCTGGGCAGCGATGCCCCACAAAGGAGTCCCATCCAGGCTGGAAGACGTGGCTCCCGGCCACAGGGGCTCCGGCCTCTCCTCCCGGATTCCAGTCAGGGTTCCCATGGCACCCGGACCAACCCAGGTGAAACGACCTCGAGGCACTGTCAGGGCAGCCCGGGGCCAGGGCTTCTCATAACACGGTGCTGAAGCAGCTCCAGGCTGGGGCGGCCTCCAGGGAGGGCAGGGAGTCAGGGCCCCAGCAGCCCTGGTGTGTCTGAGGACGCCACTGCCCACCAGGACCCAGGGGAAGCAGCACTTACTGGTCCTCGTTGCGGAAGACGCCCCACACCACGCTGACGGCCACGCAGAAGAGCGCCAGGAGCAGCATACGGGCCTGCGGGCGCTTGTGGAAGTAGGGCAGGCTGTTGTTGGGGATCCTGGGGGGCACGGGGCAGTCAGAGCCAAGCCCACCAGCTACCGGCCTCATCCCACTGCCCACCACCCTTGGGCCCTGCCCAGGCACCCCCTCCAGAGTGGCAGCCCCCACTCTGTTGTCCTCATTAAACTCCACATCCCGCACGATGACAACAGTAGGCGCCCCAAGGGCACAGCAGAGCCCGACCCGGGCAGGCGCTGGGGGCCACAGGCTGTACCCACAGAGCCCCTCGCCTGCGCTGCGCCCCTTCACCCGAGGCCCTGCCTGCTCCAGACCTCCCACCTCCTCACCCAGGGACGGCAACACAAAAAGGTCTCCCCCTGGGCAAGCCCCGCTTCCTAGACCCAGGTCTGACTTTGTCGGAGACCCCCCAGCAGCTCCCTTTACCCCTAAGAGCCAGGCCAAGCTCTGGGCTGTGGGGAACCTTCTGGGTTCCCCGGAGAACCCTGGTGCTTTCCCGTGCCCCCGCCAGCCTGCGACCTGGGGCAGGGTTCCTGGGGACAAGTGCACCCTCCCCCCGCCACCCCTGGCGCCTGGCTGCTGGCGGGCTCCAATGATAGCTCGCCCAGACTCTGCCCTGCTCCTGGGCCTAGGAGCCCCAGGCCAGCACTGAGGGAGCGCCTGCTGTAGACTCTGAGCGATATTGCACCATGGGGGGCTATGGGGCAGCAAAGAGGCCGTGGCCATCACTGCACAGTCAGGCACGTCGGGGCCAGCCAGGCAGACTCACCTGCACTTGCCGAAGGGCAGCCGCCGCACGCAGGGCGCCAGGCAGCTGTAGAGGCCGGTGGCGGAGGCCAGGCAGAAGATCCCGATGACCACATACACTGCAGGGGCAGGGCCGTGAGGCCGGGGGCCAGGCCCGCACGCCACCCTCCCTCCGCACAGGACGGGCTGCATCTCCATGCCGCGGCCCACCCGCCCGGGGCCGCGCACCGAGGAAGTCGTAGAAGTAGTAGAGCAGCACCAGCATGGAGCAGCACATCACCACGAACACGCAGGTCATCACCGGCGTCACGTCCACCGCCTCGTCCTCCTGCTTCTCGGGCCCGTCGTCACGCTTGTGCTTCATGTACCTTCTTGGGAGACACCATGGGGTCGCAGGGCGCTGGGGCCGGCTGGCCGACACGGGGCCCAGGAGCCCACAGCCACCCAGGGGAACGGGGCAGAAAACCCGGGAGCAGGAGGGGACCCGGGGGGGACTGAAGCACAAGGAACCGCCCCGAACGTCCCCAGGGCAGAGACCACACAGCAGAGGGTGGCAGGGCCCACGTCCCTTAGTTGAGCTGGGGCGGCCACTAGGCTGGGCCAGAGGCTGGCACGTGGGCAGCAACCGCAGCTTGGATCTGCATAAAGAGCCCTGGACATGGGGCCTCCCCAGACCCGGGCGGCTCAGCAGGAGAGGGTAGCTAGCCCCAGCCACCTGCCAGCCCTGCACCTGCCACGCCCGTACCTGCCACATCCACACCTGCCCAGTCCCACACACCCACCGGGTGCCCGGAGCCCACCCTGGCAGGAAAAGAGCCTGATTCTGTCCCAGGACCTCCTGAGGAAGAAAGGAAGGGCTCCACAGGGCGAGCCGTGCCTGCCAAGGCCAAAGTGCTCACTGCTGTTCTGGATGGGAAGACTGGCCGCCCCGGCCCATGTCAGAGCCGCCTGCCCCCCTGTCACAGTACACACACGACACGAAACTCACTTCTTCACGTCCCGACTCCCGGCCCAGTAGCCACCGATGGCAACGGTGCCCACGGCCATGATGAAGATGATGACCATGTTATAGTCCAGCACCGGCTCCTTAGGCGCATACAGCGCCGCCCTCACCATGCGGCCGAAACGCTGCCTCAAGGAACACACCGGAGGCAGGCGTCAGAGCCACCTGCCAGCCATGGGTCCACGTGCAGCTGTGAGCTGTGGGGCTGGGGCTGGAGACCCTGGCCACGCCTCACCCACCACCCTAATCCCACCAACTGAGGCACAAACCCCCCCCAGCAGCCAGCCCGAAGCCCCCTGCCCCATCTCCTCAGGAGCGCAGGTCTGAGCTGGCGCAGACCTACCCTGAAGATGTCCAGCATGTCTTTGTAGCTGAGCAGGGCCACGGGAATGCCAATCTCATCATATTGCGTCTTATTACCTCCCGGGGGGACCTGGGGGCCCAGAGGAGGGAGCGGCAGGCATCACCCATTCGCCTCCTCTCCTGGGACCCTCACTCAAGGCTCGGGTCAGGCTGGGGGCGCCTGCTGGCTCCCCATCTGCAGCTGACAGCCTCCGGCCTCCCAGGAGGACCCAAGAACAGGGAGGGTGAAGGGCATCGAGACTTCTTCACTTGACAACAGGGCCCCAGGCCTAAAAGCACCACTAATCCCTCCCACGGCCATGGGACTCCCGAACCGCACATACACGTCCTGAGTGACAATTGTCACAGCCCACGCCTGCCCACTAAGCCGCCTTGAGCCCCGCACCCACTGAGGGCCTCTCTCAACTACGACGGCAGCGCGTGCGGACAGGGATGGCACCCTCGGTTCTGCCCGGACTGCTCTGCCCTCGGCCCTGAGCCCCTGCACCAGGCCTCTGTGGATTGCCAGGCTCGGGGTGCAACGCCGGCGCGGGCAGCCCAGAGCCACGGGCAGGGCTGTCAGGGAATTCCTGAACTCCATTTCTTCTTACCCCAAAACTACAATTCAGGGGCGGCCATGCACCCTGCCCAGCCCAGCAGTCGGCATGTCCCTGTGCTGTGACCAGCCCTGCCAGGCCCCCAGCTCTCAACCACAGCCCCATTTCACAGAAGATGGAAAAGGGGCCAGGCTTCAGGCCACCTGGCTAGGACCACACCGGCCAGCACAGCCCCACTGGCTAGAGGGCAAGGGCACCAGACTACACAGAAAGGACCAGCTCAGGGCCAGGCCACCTGCTCCTCAGAAGCCACCCCAATCCCATCCCCACAGAGGGTATTGTCTCCGACACCCCTGGGGGCTGCTCTAGGACAGGCACCCAACAAGACCACGGCCAAAGTTCCACAGCCCCAGCCAGCAGCGCAGGAAGAACAGACTCATCTCCGCCCTCCCCACGGCCACACTCGGCCCGGATCCCCCCCCGCCGGTCACACTCGGCCCAGATCCTCCCCACAGAGGGGCCTGCCTTTAGCGGAAGTCGGAAGACCAGCCCCAGCTGCTGCCGTCTCTGCCTCCTGCACCCCCCTTCTGCCCCCAGAGAGCTGGCCCGGTGGGGGACGCGCAGGGCCGTACCAGCCTCTCTCTGCTGACGATGAGCAGCCCGCGTGCTCCGCTGCCCTGGGCCAGCCTCACTTTCTCATAGAAGGTGCAGTTCCCCCGCGCCACCAGCGGGATCTGGTTGCTGAAGCCACGGGCGGGGAGGTCGGCCGAGGAGCAGAGCAGGGAGGCCGTCCAGTTGCGCAGCTGCAGGAAAGACTGGAAAGGCCAGGGCACGGTGTTGTCTCACGTGATGTGAGTCACCAGGAGGGCCCAGCTGCCCCTTCTCCCACCTGAAGCCTGCGCTGAGTTAGATCCTGGCCCTCGCCTAAAGCCCCGCGTGGCCTCGGCCCACCTAGGCAGACCATCCCTACTGCGGCTCCCACAGCCGGGCCCTGAGTGACGGGCTGGGCTGCCTCATCTGAGCGGGGCCGGAGTCCTCACAGACATGGCTGTCCCCTGACACCTGAGCCACCCCGCGAGCCATCACAGATCACTCAGCAAAACCGAGTGGGTCCCCACCACAGCCCCACCACGGCCAGCCATCTGTGAGAAGGGGGAGGGTTTCCAGTGTGCAGAGAACGAGGCCCCAACTCTCAGGGGCCTCACAGCCCCTGAAGCCAAGAACACATACACACGCACACATGCACACACACATGCACACGCACGCACACACCCACAGCCACGCCCACAGCCACAGCCAGGCCGGAGCACGCGCACACACCCACAGCCAGGCCGAGCACACGCACACACCCACAGTGATGCCGGAGCACGCGCACACACCCACAGCCAGGCCAGAGCACACACACACACACCCACAGCCAGGCCAGAGCACACGCACACATAACCACACATCCACAGCCAGGCTGGAGCACATGGCACACACATGCATACATGCACACACACGCACACACCCACAGCCAGGCCAGTGCACACGCACACACCCACAGCCAGGCCAGCGCACACACACACACCACAGCCAGGCTGGAGCACACGCACACACACGCGCACACATACACAGCCAGGCCGGAGCACACGGCACACATATGCACACGCAAGCACACACACACGCACTCACGCTCAAGCAGACACATGCCTATTACACATGCACACACACACATGCACACACACACATGCACACACAGCCAAGCCAGAGCACACAGCACACACATGCATACACAAGCACATACCTGTGCACTCATGCTCAGGCACACACACCTATTACACACACACGCATGCACACACACCACACGAACTCACACACACTCAAGCACATGCACATACCTATTACACACGCACTCACACACACTCATGCACACACACGAACCCAAACACACAAGCACACACACATCCACACACAAACCTATTATCCACATGTACACACATATACACACACCTATTACACAT